>NC_056743.1:1928554822-1928784822 GCF_019279795.1 Protopterus annectens | reverse complement strand
CTGAGGTAAAATTGGCCTCCCAGGCCAATGACAACCACAAGCCATTCTTTAGCTATGTCCGCAATCTCAAAGGCAATACACAATTGTGTGCAGAACTCACTGTAAATGGAGCCACCTATGCTAAACCAGAAGATATAGCAAACCTACTTGTTGACAAATTCAGCTCCAACTTCACCCTTCTTTCCCACTCAACCTTCCTTCAGAAACAAAAAAACAAATCTAACTACCTGTGCTATCGTTACAGAACAGGTCTTTAATGCTCTATCTAAGGCCAGGAACACTGCATCAATGGGCCCAGACAATATCCCAGATGACTTCTAAATAGCATGAAACATGACCCATCAGGCCTTTTGGAATTGCTATTTAACTATAGCCTCTAAACAGGCTTTGTGCCTAATGAATGGAGAACAGCAACAGTCAACCCTCTGCACAGAGGTGGGCCATCTACATACCCTGGAAACTACAGACCCATAAGTCTCACTATTCTTATATGTAAAGCCATAGAAGGAATCATGATAGAAATTATCAATAATGATATAGTAAACCTCCAGACACTGGACCCAACCCAGTTTGGTTTCATCAAGGACAGGTCATGCCTACTCAGCCTGGTGGACTTCTTTGAGAATGCCACAAAAGCAATGGATGAGGGCAAAATGGTTCCACTGCCTATCTTGACGTGGCAAGGCATTTGACACAATACCCCACTTGGGCATTGCTGAAAAATTCAACAGGTTAGGTACAAACCCGTATGTCACCCGGTGGAGAGCCAACTGGCTCACAGACAGGGCCCAGGTAATTAAAATTCAGAAATCCACCTCTACAAATAGGCCAGTCACAAGTGGAGTCCCTCAGGGATCAGACCTTGGACCACTCCTTTTTGGCATTTACTTCTCTGAAATCCAGGCCAATGTCAGTGGTCTCTGGCTGACTAAATTTGCAGATGATTGCAAATTACGGGCTGTCATTGAATCCCACACCAACACAAATGTTCTCCAGAAAGGGCTGACACAGATAAACAACTGGCATCACAGCTATGGACTAAAACTAAATCCTAAGAAATGCATAATAGCATCCTTCAGGAAGTCATCCACTGCTGGTAACTTTCATACTGACAACCCACCCCTTAGAGTTAACCCAGTAGTCAGAGACTTGGAGATACATATAGACAGTAATGTAGCCTTTGACCACCACTTGTCTACAGTAGTGAGGAAATCATTCTGTGTTGCACAACTTATAAACAAAGGTATGGCATCTAGGTCCAAGGAAGTCATTGTTCCACTGTATTCAGCATTTCATCAGACCTATCATGGAGTACATTGCCGCACTGGGATGTACCTAACCAGGCATACCCAACAAATGGAACGTTCACAGAGGTTCCTCACTAAAAGAATACAGGGCATAAGTAAAATGTCCTATGCAGACTGCCTCAAGGCCCAATATTTCTGTCTCCTACATTGAAGGGAGATCTATGCCTGGCATACAAGACATTGCCAGACCCCACTCTGATGGAACTCCTGCATATCAGCCAAAAAAACAGCACAAAATTTACCCCAGAATTACCCTTTCTAAAGACTTAAACCTTGCCTGTGACATAAATAGGACATGCTGGAAAGACAGGTATGTATCCCACAGACTACACTGTCTTTGGAACAGGCTCCTCATCCATGTGAAGCACAGTTCCTCCCTAACTCAATTCAAGTGTAACTTGGACAATTGGAAGGGAACAGGAAATTCATCCCTGGCTTGGCACCTATGTCTCTAATGGACATAGGCAACCTGTAAATGGTTCATCTCCCAGGCCCATGCTTGTAAATATTTCATCTCCCAAGCCCCTGCTTTCACTTATCAAGGGTACCCAAACTTGTCAGAGATTTGGGATGCATGGCTAGGCTTAAAAAGGCCATTGTGGTCATTAGGCTAGTAAACACCTATGAACCTAAAGGGTTCCTGAGCAGATCAAGGATCTCTGTAAAGTAGCCACGAGTCCCTGGAAGTTTCATTAGCATTAAAGAAAACCTGCTGAAGATTTGTTTGCTATACCAGAAAGTGTACAGCCCCAGTACCTGTTTAAGGTAATATTAAGTAAACGTAAGTTGCTGTGGAAACTGATGCTTACTGATTTTTTGAAATCCCTGCAAATGTTTATATGTGTTCATTTAAATGTACTTATTTACCATATGGTAAAACATGTCCTGCTGAGTGAGTTAATTGAGCAATTACATCTGTATGAAAGTAAGCTATTAGCTCAAAAAAAGAAAAAACTTCAGAGAGACGTTGATTTTCAACAACAAAATGCTTGGCTGAAAGAGCAGTGTAAAGAGCCAATACAATCTAGAATTTCTAAAGTTACTAACTTAGAGGAAGTTTTCTCTATTATTCAAGATAATGGTTCTGTTAATGCTTCAACAGTGGTGCAGGAAAGTGCTGTTTCTTCACCTAATGCTGACACCTCTACATACAGCACACCTTTGGTAGTCCCTCCCACAACTGAGCAGCAACTTAGAACTGCTCCTTCTCCAGAACAGGTAGTACAGCCTAAAACACTGAACATTAATAGTGAATCTGTTTTTTGGGTCTCCCTTTACCTTGCAAATTCCAATGCAAGGAATACAAAGATGGGAACATCGAAGGAAAGAAGTTTGAGAGAAAGAACTTTCAGGATCGAGAACCACAAACTCTCAAGAAAATGTGGAATATAACAAACAACTAGTATGGAATTTATCACAGAGACAGTTAATAAAATCCGAACTTTCTTTACTTAAAAAAGGTTTGTCTTTTATTCCTTCTCAAAGGGCTGATCTAACTGATACTATTATAGAGCTGAAATTGTACGAAAAATAGCTCTTAAAGATCAGTTTGGCTTTTCTGTGTCACATGAAAGTGTATGTAACTATAAAAAGCCAAGTGCTTTCTGTCCAACATTGTCTTTTACCCTGGAAGTTTTTTCAAACGTATGTAAACAACAGATTTAAAATCTTTTTGAAACTAACAATAAGTATAAACAAAATAAGTTTTATAACTTAAATAAAAATAAGAGACAAGCACTTGAAAATTTACAGAGATATAGTGACACTGTAATACGACCAGCCAATAAAGGCAATTCCTTTGTTGTGTTAGATAAAGAGTAGTATGTTACTACTAGGAATACCATGCTTAGAGATGATAACACATATATTAGTATAGAACTTTATTCTGTACAAAAGTTAATTGAAAGGTTCACCAAGTCTCTTGTCAACTGCTTTGAGGAAACAGTTACTTCTAAAGATCTGTTCCAGTATCTTATAGTGGAACATCCTATTGTACCCACACTGAATGGTTTGCCAAAAATACATAAAAATCTTGTAACTCCAGCTTTTAGACCTATATAGCTGGAGGTGGATGGCTAACCAAACCGGCTTCCTTATATGTAGAAAGACATTTAAGACCTATTTTAGACAAGTATGCCATTGTTTTACATGATACGGAACATTTCTTAAGTGATTTCTACTCTTTTCTTGAGAGTTATGTTGAAACTGGTACAGAGATTATGGTAACGTTAGACGTTACATCTCTGTTTACGGTTATACCTAACCAAATAGGTCTTTCCTATGTAAAAAATGTTCTTAAAGAGGAAGGCTCTCACCGATGAAAAAATAGTTTATTTGTTATCTTATAGAGCTGGTATTAGAATATAATGTTTTTTTATTTGAGAAGCAATATTACTTGCAGACCTCTGGTGTAGCTATGGGCACGTCTTGTGCCAATAGCTACACCAACATGGTCATGGCATACTGGGAAAATGCAAACATCTTAAATGCTGAACAGTTTAATGTGCATGTAAAATTTTATCGGCGTTTTGTCGATGACTTATATATTTTTTTGGAAAGGAGACCTTGAAAGTATAAATACTTTTCTAAGTGCTATAAATACAAGTACCTCCTTTCATAAGTTCACAATGAAACATTCTTACACTCACATAGATTTCCTTGATGTAATCCTGTACAAGGGTATAGATGAAAAGCTGCATACTAAGATATATAGAAAACCATGTTATACACATAGTTATCTTGAATGTAATAGTATGCATCCACCACATATTTTTGAAAATGTGGTAAGAGGTCAACTTTTAAGAGATTCTAGACTTCTTGACCAGGAACAAGAATTTGAAACAGCTATGTGTTCCACTAGTATGGAATTTATAGAACGTTGTTATAAACCTTTTGAAGTTAGTAAAGCATGTGAGAGGGTTAAATCAGACAGACAAAGTAGTGGGCATCCATTTTTTTCACGTAAAGAAAACATAAGAAAGACTGCCCATAATAATTGTTATAGTAATGTAGCTTATTGTATGACTTTTAGTACTGATAGCATAGATATAAAAAAATATCACAAAACATTGGCATATTTTATCTTCTGATCCTACTCTACGTGAGCTTGTCAGTGCAGTTCCAAATTTTGTTTAAATAAAAAATTGTTGACAGGACAGCTCTGTCTTCCCTAATACAAGTAAGCTAAGGAAACCTAGTATTAGAACAACTAGTTTTGGCACCACTATCTGTGGCAAATGCACTTCTTGTAAATATATTGATGTATCTAATACATTTATTCAACCAGACAATGGTAATCATTATGTTTTCAAATTTAAAGCTAATTGTGACACTAAAAACTTAGTTTACCTAGCACAATGTGTGACTTGTTCAAAATTGTATATAGGAAAAACGAATAGGTGACTTAAGGTACGAATTAGAGACCATTATTACTGTGCTAATAAGGGCCATAGTTATAGTGCCCTAGCTAAACACATTCTAGAGAAAGGCACTAACCATTGATTCAAATTTATGGCAGAAGAAGTAATCTATGAAAGTTCTAGGTTGAATGATATAACTAATGTCACAGAAGGGAAAGAATTAAGATGGATTCTCAAATTATCAGCACATAGAGGTGCAGGCTTGAATGGATCAGTACCTCTTAAGCCAGTTCTGAAAGAAAGAAAAAAAGAAAGCTTTTTAAATAGGTATTTTGCTATGTGTGCCTTTATGTCAATAGCCCTCTATGGTTCCTGCCTTAAAAGAAATCTGTGCCTTTAAAATTTTTATGGCTATTGTATCTGCATGTTTTTTATTGGTAGATATTTAATTGATTGTATTTTAAATATCTGAGATGTATGGTCTGAAGAAGCGATTTTATCGCGAAAGCACTCACCTGTGTTCGAATAAAAGTCTGTTTGGATTTTATACTGCTCTTTGCCATTTGCATTTTATTGGTTTGCTGTGGTGCTGTGTTCTACATTTTTGTTCACTGTATTTATTTACCAGGGTAAGACAATGATCGCACTGAGCCATTTTCATACTCAGACCATTGTTGCATTATCTGTATGTTTGTTTAGTTACAGTGTTATAATATTATTAGCTGAAAAATTCCATTAAACTGGAGGTGGCAATAAGATCTATTTTTAGGGTTACACCAAGAATAAAGCAAATATAGAACTAAATGTTCCTATGTTTTTATCATGCAGTGAAGTTCACTGCTGAAGACTGGTACAAAAAAATGAAATATTTTACCTTAACTTCAAATAAAATATCATGGAGACTGCAGAATACTGGACCTTGATAATTTTTCTCCATAACGATCAGAATGTTCTACCATCAGTGCATTTACATTCAAGTAGTTCAACAAGAGCTGCGCTGAGTAATTTGATCACACACAGGTAAACATGCACATTCGCACACACATGCATGCACGTACACACATGCGCTTGCACACACACACACACACACACACACTTCACAGCATAAAATAAAAAAAATAAATACTTTGGTCAAGGGCATTTATGATCAACAACCCCAGTTACAAAAAATGTGGCAAGATTAATGTTTTCTGACTGAATGCTGTCTGAGAGTAATTATGCCTTTATTTATAATGGAGGCTGTTTATTTATTTATTTTATTTTACATTTGTTGACCGGGAAAGTCTGACTGGATACATGTTAATTTTCAGTGGAGGTCCAGGGAGAAAAGCTCCACAGTTACATTTTAAGTAAAATATAAGGTTTATACAGAAGCATTCAAATTTACATAGATAGTACCAAACTTAACATTGATTAGTAACATAACTAGATTAAACTGGCAAGTAACTGTTGCACTCCTTAACCCCAAAACAATCTATATATAAAAATATTTTGGTTTGGGGTTAAGAGGGCAGTAGCCCCCCCTACAAAAACAACAAAAAATCATTTAATTACATGACTCCTAAAACTTTGACCACATATTGCCAGAGTTACATTAAAGAGAAACAGTGGTTATGAGCTTAGCTTACGTAAGTACAGACGACTGACAAAGAGTTACTGAGCAACAGATATTTCTGCTCACTTAAGTTGCTATTCTGGACTTACAGTTACGTAAGGTCCAGTGCTCTTCTTTTTCTTGTTTATGATACCAAACAGGTAACAATTATGGAAGACTTTGAAAGGGTCAATTTGGCATCATGCAGGCACATACAACCTGTACATCAAGGTGTACTCATTATTTTGAAATATCTTTTGCAAATGCTGAAGACCACAGTTTGTCCTGCCATGGGGGAATAAACTTGCATAAATCTGCAGGGTTTTGTCACGCTGAAAGAAAGGGGAAGGGTATTATGCCTGCTAAAGAATGAAGTGCTGTTTTTTTCCTTTCTTTATGCTGGCAGGTAAGATATAGTTATGCTTAAAGGCCAGCAATAAAACTGTCATGCTTACAGATGCCAGCAGAGCTTCTGGCCATAATATTAAAGTGATCTTCTTTTGTCTGAAAGAAAGATTGTACTTATTGTGAAGACTGCTGCATTTTCCAAATCCATGCCATTAAGCAGTAGTTCAGTGCTGAGGGCTTCATCTGCTGTACATCATTCAAACAGCTTGTATGAAGAGTGGACTATAGATATTATTGGACAGATGTACTTTTAAGGAGGGCACTGGTAAGACATTATTTATTTATTGGCAAAGTCCATTTTCAGTGGAGGCCCTGGGGAGAAAAGCTCCAATGTAACAACATTTTCTGTTGTGTCATTCGGCTTTTCCCGGTTAGGGGTCGCCACAGCGGAACTCCGGTCCGCTAATGACTGGCAGTAGATTTTTACGTGCTGGCTTGCCGGGCCTAACGCACAACCTTCAATGAAGGAATGCCCATTCACGCATGTCACCACACAGAAGACGCTCTAACTGAGAATCGAACGGGCAACGTCTAACTGTGAGGCGACAACGCTACCGCAGTCTCCAATGTAACAAAATAATACATAAAATTATAAAAAGTTTATAAAATTACATAGAATGAAATATAACTGAAGAAGACAATGAATTATCAGAAAAGCTAGACATATTAATAGTAAAGAGGCACAAAAAATGTAAAAAAATAATACAGTGCATAATACAATGATTTCAGAATTAAACTGTCATATGCAGAAGAAAAGTATATAATTTGAGTCATTATTCAGATTGGGCAATAGAAAAATATGGATGTAAATTTGTGAAAAGGGCATATAGGTCTGAGATGATAACGGCATCGGGGTAGGGAAGAAAGTAAAGGAGAATCAAAGGAGGGAGTATGGGGGGAAGTAAAAGTTAAATGACAATAGAGGAATGGAGAGAAGGAAGATTCAATGTAGAAGGAAGGTGGAAATAGGGAGAGACAGGTGGTTAAAGAGTAAGGCATATAGGTGTGGGTTTAACATGGCATATGGGTAAGGAAGGAAGAAGGGAGAAAGTAAAGGAGAAAAAAGAGGGAGTTACGAGAGGGAAAAGTAAAGGTTGAGAAGCAGTAAAAGACAGCAGAGAAGGAAGATTAGTAAAGCAGAAGGAAAGTGGAAATGGGAAGAGAGAGGTGGGGTAAAGGAGTAAGGAGGTAAATGAGATGAAGTGAGGGAGTTAGATAAAAGTTTGTTACGAATTTAAAATAAAAAGGAAATTATGAGGAAAGATGGGTAAAGACAGATTCAGACATATATCTAGGTCTTCTGTAAATCAGTGTACTTGCTTGAGTATGTTGATCAAGGCAAAAATAACAACCAGTGCAGGTCAGGCCTTAGGTCAATTGGACCAATTTGGCCCAATATAGCCAACACCAGGCTATGATAGGGTTATAATGCATTTTGTGGCCCACAAAGTTGCCTAAGAGACACAAGAGCCAAAGTGCAAGGCATTTTCCAAATGGTAGTCTTCTTCCCTAATAGTTACACATCTAGCAGACATTTCCCATTTTGGACTGTACTAGTAGCTAGTCCAGTATCATTAGTATCATTAGTAACTGCAGCTTCATGCCTCTTGCATGGCTGATAGTCCCATGGTGGTCAGTTGCTGTTGCTGAGTCCTCAACAGGGATTCAATTCTAAACTGGTCAGATTAATCATCTAGTTTTTTTTTTCCACTCTATTTATTGTTCTGAAGATAAGACCAGGCTTAATTTGAATTCTGATAGAAAGATACTGCATTTTTTTGCTTCTCTTGCTGACATGGGGATTATAATCCATTGCTGATAAATACAGTTACACAAATTTACTCTGGAATAGTCTTAAAAGGATGAAAATAAACACTAGTAAGCATATAAATAAATAAATATTATGATATGAGGTAACTTCTGATCACTTAAAGTTGTGACAGCAGTTCAACAGTACAGTAGAGAAATGCACATTGCAGTGACACATAGCAGCAAAATATTCCCAGGCAATTCAAACAAGAGGTGTGTGCCCTGAGTGGTAGGAGGAAGAGATGGACAGAAAAAATTACTTGCTTAGCTGAAAGTAAAAAAAAACAGTACAGAAACAAATATGACTCATAAACTACAGCTCCCATATCATAGTTTAAGTCACATACAAAATATGGGGCAAGCAGAAACTAAAACCTAGAAAATGGATGGACTAGTTTGGGAAATAGCTTTTGGCAGAGGAGTATATTCTAGAAAGTTGAATAAACTGTGTGGGTTTTGCATGTTCTGTCTATATCCACATGGGCTTCCTTAAAACATTCTGATTTTCTTCTACCTGCCAAAATAGGATGCTTTGTTGCTACTCTAAATTATCCTTGCATGCGATCCTTACTGCTACTCTTGTGGCATGGAAAACATCTACTTATCCAGCTAAACAAATACTTAAATAAATGAAAATAAACTTTCATAAACAGTTATAAATGAGGTAGTGTGTGAACAACAGTGTTGCTTAGGATTACTGTTGTTATTGCTAAGCATTTAAGAAAGTTCAACAATTTTATGTGGTTTTGTGGAAACACGTTGACTGTGACAAGGTATGAAAATAGCTGGGTAAGGAACTCCAACAATTTACAGCAGGTGCAGGAGATGAATGGAAACTTGTGGAAGATGACAGGGGTAATATGGGATAAGAATGTATAATGGAGATTAGAAAATTTTCGTGCTCTTTTTTGGCCCCCAGTTTTCTCACAACCATTATACATAGCCCCACTGACTTATTTATTCACTATTTTCTGGCATCTGAGGGCACTGAGCTTGTGAGTTAAGAGATAGGGAACTGTGAAAAGTCAGAAGATTGTAACGTCTCATGTTTACAAATGAGTTTATATCAGAGCAGCACGATCTACTTGGTGTTTATCTGCAGCACTTCCCAAAGATGCTGAAGTATATAGAGTACTTAACTTATAAAAGAGAGGTTCTTTATTTTTTTAAAGAATGTTAACCAAGGTAGAGCACTGCGCTGCTCCACCTAGAGCATTTTCAGGCAGCATAGTGGAAATACAGACAAAGAAATAATAAATGCTAATCAATATTAATTCAGTAGCGATGATGTAAGGGGAAGCATGTAGAGAGGTGTAAGTCAAGAATAAATGTAGCATAAATGAACAGAACAATAAGTTGAAGGATACAAGAATTATTCAGAAAAATCAGTTAGAAGAGTACCTGCACACTGTCATAACACCATATAGTACAATGTTTTTAGGGAGGAAAATAAGATGCACTGAACAAGCATTTACAATGTAAGTTCACAAGTTCTGATTACAGTGCTCTGGCCCAGAGGCCATCAAGGAACACTGATTCCTTGAAATAGGATCACATACCTTTTCACCGCCCATTCATTAAGATGTTTTTGAAAGCACTTAAAGATGTAGATTTATGAATATATAATAGAAGTTTATTCCATATTATTGGAATATTTTGTATGATAAAAGAACAACTCAAACTAATGGTATGGTTTTAACCAAGAAGCAGTGATTATGTGTTCTGATGCTCTTATCAGTCTTTACATTTAATATGACCTATAATATATTATTCTGAAATGTATTGTAGGCTATGATTAGCTTCTCTCTACAGTGACAATAATGATTTTTATAATGATTTAGGTAAAGCCATCTCTTTCTATAACCAAGATCGTATTATGACAATATTTTTACAGTAAACTCTTGTCTGCTTAACTGGCCTATTGTATAAGAACAAAATGTACTATTTTATTGTAGTAATGGTCTAATAATAATTTATAAACTATTAAATTTTCAAGACTTGCAGATCTTTTAGTCTCTAGAGTAGAGAGACATGCAGGTCTTATATTGAGAAACAACTCTCTGAGACAAGATTGTCATTTAGTTGTTCATAGGTTCATAGCACAGTACCTACCTATGAACAACTAAATGACAATCTCGTCTCAGAGTTGTTTCTCAATATAAGACCTGCATGTCTCTACTCTAGAGACTAAAAGATCTGCAAGTCTTGAAAATTTAAAAAATGTATGTTATTGTTACACCTAGGCCCTTATATTCTTTCACTTCAGTTAGTATAATATTTGGAATTATCAGAGGTTCTTTAGGTATATGTCTTCCAAAAAACACTATTACACTTATTGAAAATAAATACTTGCTTTATCTTTCTATTCAGCTAAGTCAGCCAAATAATTATTGAAAAGATCTGCAAATCTTGAAAATTAAAAAAAATGGTGTTATTGTTACACCTAGGTCCTTATATTCTTTCACTTCAGCTAGTATAATATTTGGACTTATTTATGTATATGTCTTCCAAACAACAGTATTACACTTATTCAAACTAAATACTTGTTTTATCTTTCCATTCAGCTATGTCAGTCAAATAATTATTGATGTCACTGTAATCTTTCCTACAAATATAAATAAAACCAAGTTTATACTTGTTGGCATACTTATTTAACCAACATATCTTATTTCTTGGAAAGTTAGCAAACATAGATTTAAAAAGTGCTGGCCCTCACACAGGTCTCTGTAGTACTCCATTTCGCGTTCACAGTGAGCTTGCAGTATTCTCATGAATAGTTACAGACTGAGTTCTTCCTACTACCTAATCCAGTTTACCAAAAATGGGTTGTAATTATCTTTTACTAAAATATTACACATTATTGAATGAGACACCATGTCAAATGCTTTAGCCAAATCCAAGAATATTACAAAAGGTGGATCTTCAGTAAAACTATTCTGGAAAATAACAAATTAAATGAATTACTGCTGACATGAGATGTGAAAAAGAGTAAGGCATGAGTCAAATGACAGGCAGAAGTGAAATGAAGGAGAGAGAAAAGAGAGAAATGCAAAAGAAGTGCTGGAGAGCGGAGAGAAAAGGGGAAGTGTGGCGCTATCTCCTAGCCAGGTTCAGGAGATCCAGGCAGCATTACAGGAGTTTTGGAACACAATTACAAGTAAACCAGGCTATATCCACCTGATAAAGCACTTTGTAGCGGCCCATCAAACAGGCCCCATGTAGTGTGCCTGAATGAGTGAAGCAAAAGGTGAGAGAAGAACTACAGGCGATGTTGTATCGTGGGGTAATCCAGGAGTCTAATAATTTATGTCTGCTTTAACATATCTTATAACAAAATATAAGCTAATAAATAAACATTTGTTTTATTTCAATATGCAGTAATAGCCTGTATTACTAATATCTAATCCAAAATAGTCTTACATCCTGGAAGTCACCATGGAAGGAGGCTTTGGGTGGTAGGTGGCGAGGTGGTCAACTTGAGGGGGCCTAACAAAATAGTTCAAATTGGGCCCCACAGTTGCTCAGGCCAACCCTGAACCATTGCTAAAGAGCTTGCATGAAACAAAGAGCTAATACCTAAAGTAAAAGACAGTGCAGCAAAGAACAGCACTGATTTAATGTAATGAGCAATGAAGAGGTAATGAACTTCTATATTATAACAAGGAAGACAGTGCAGCAAAGAACAGCACTGATTTAATGTAATGAGCAATGAGGAGGTAATGAACGTCTATATTATAAGAAGGAAGACAGTGCAGCAAAGAACAGCACTGATTTAATGTAATGAGCAATGAAGAGGTAATGAACTTCTATATTATAACAAGGAAGACAGTGCAGCAAAGAACAGCACTGATTTAATGTAATGAGCAATGAAGAGGTAATGAACTTCTATATTATAACAAGGAAGACAGTGCAGCAAAGAACAGCACTGATTTAATGTAATGAGCAATGAAGAGGTAATGAACGTCTATATTATAACAAGGAAGACAGTGCAGCAAAGAACAGCACTGATTTAATGTAATGAGCAATGAAGAGGTAATGAAGTTCTATATTATAACAAGAAAAACAGTACAGCAAAGAACAGCACTGATTTAATGTAATGAGCAATGAAGAGGTAATGAACTTCTATATTGCCATTCCAATGCTGCTGCTCCCACAGTGCACAAAACTGAACTGATGAAGGTTTGGTGGCAGGTATCAGATACTTGCCAGCCTGTAAACTCAATTTATAGCAGTACGGGAAAATTCTCATAAACTATCTCCTGAAATGTTGCATAAGAAATACTCCAGGCCATACTGGCTTCAGGCTATATTGAAAATGCATTTTTTTCCAAAGGATCAGTCATTAGACATGGTCATTTTTTTCACAAAAAAGTGGAAGACATAAGAAAAGTCATAATGACTGCATAAACCCTGCAGAAAGTTGACACAGACACCAGTACAGCTGTGCAAAGAAGTATAAAGTAAACAGGGGCAGAAATGATCTGTAAACTTGTGCCTTAGAGGGCTGCCACACGATGTGCCACTGCAGTCATTGTGTACTCACCAGCTGGTGAAAGAGAGATACATAACTTCAGTCTCCTGCACGGCACTGACCAAAAGACTAGAGCTTGGGATTCCAGGCACTAGCTCTGCTTATACAAGTAAACCGTGCAATCCATACATGCTGCACTGGTCAGTACTTCTTTCCACTCACACTTTAGAATCAAATGAGGAGCTAACAAACAAAAAGAGTATAACTATGAAGCAGAACTGTGTTTTCATCACTTAATCCAGTATCACTATAGCTATTAAAAAAGTCCTAGATATATACACACAGCAGTAGATTTTGCCATTTACTGATCTTTTACTCAATGTAATGTATACTCTTTGTGTACAAACACAATCTGAAATCTTAAGGACATGTACTGAACATATGTCAATAACTCATTTTAATACTTGTAGATACTGTAATTACTGCAATGCCACACTTAACATTTGTGATTGCCTGTAATCTTGAACATATTGCTGTATATTTGTTGCATTTGTGTATTCATTTGTTGACTATAAAGTTAATGGAATAATAGTTAAATGGTTTACCTTAAAGACACAAGGTACAGGGTTGGACTCTTACCCTTGCATGGCTAGGCTTAAAAAGGCACTTTAGGGTCCTTAGCTTAGTATTCTACTATGATGCTAGTTAATTCTAGTCCAAGAGTTCCTGGGAAGTGATTTTTTTAAATTTACAACTATGTTAATTTCACATGGACCCTATATGTTGTACCTCACAAACAGAAATTTATAAACAAACATTCAGATCTTTGTGTCAATAAAGTCATATGTTGTAGCCAAATTTAGGATGTGTATATCACAAATCAGATATGATTCTTCACAATTTGTAATCTTTCCTTTAGAAATAACTAATCATATAATTCATATGATTATACAAAGAATAGTGGATTACAGTGAGTGAAAGATCAGATTACTGGACTGAGTTATGTGCAGTCTGGGAAACAATACTTGTTTACAGATCTTTCTCAACAGCAATGCTGAATGAGAATTCTACTTTAGAACAGCTGACAAAAAAAAGAAACATACATAGTAACTGACATTCACAACACTTTGCAAGAGTTTGGCATTTGCCATGCCTTTTACAAAAGGATGCATAAATTCAAAGCATCGTACATTGGAAATAAAAGGAGACAGTCATTATTTTCTCTTAATTGCCTCATAAAATACATGGAGTGATCAGGGTGAGTAGTCTTAGTATGTTTGTATGTATATTCCCTGAACTTCTGTTAAACAGCTGGAGAGTTAAGGTTTTGTGTGTGTATGTGTGTGTGTGTGTGTATGTGTGTGAGAGTGTGTGTGTGTGTGTGTGTGTGTGTGTGTGTGTGTGTGTGTGTGTGTGTGTTAGGGGGTGACACCAAATCATCTTTGTGTAAAGCATCATATATAGTCACATTTACAAGCAGAACATCATTGTAATGTCTCAACAGAGCTAAGCAACAGGTATGTCATTGTGTTCGGAAAAATGAGATCGCTACAATGCAGAAATTTATTGCTAAAGCTGATCTGTGTTCCACAGACAGAGTTAAATGAAAAGAAGGCTGGGAAACATTCCTCTCAGCAACAATGTAATGTGAAAATGGATACTTATTACACCATTATATAATTAAAACTTTGGCACGTGCATCCAGTTTGCTTTGAGGCATATTTAAATATACTGCTATAATATGACCAAATCTAATCATAACATCATGCTAAGGAAATGTGATAAGGCAACATACTGCCTCATGCAGCAGAAAGCTGGCATTTTGAAGATGAATAGCTGAAAGGTATGAATCCCACTACATGCTGTTGGGAACATCATTGAGAGGGTGATACAGAGCAAAAGTGCAGAGAATGAGCAGCTGAAAAGTATGGGTGGGCAGCGATACAAAAGCAGGATATAGGCCAGTGATTATAAACTTTTAAGTGAAACAAGGATCTTCTCTTCCAGAGCTGTAACCAAGACTGCATTTCTGTACAAACTCCTTGCTGTCTTTTGCAGACACTTAAACAGAGTCATTTCTATCACTAAGACTATAGACCTACACTATTCAACTACCCAAGGGATGCCAGCAGAGTTCTCCATCTTCCTGTAGCATGGTTTACTCCCAAAAAAGTACTTTATCTCTTTTTCCAGTGAGCCACTTTATTATAACTAGAATATTTACCTTAACTTGTAAACTACATCATATAAATCAAAGACTAGAAATGAATATAAACATTTGTCACCCTTTTCTAGTGCAAATTTATGTAAAAACATCAAGCACAAAATAAAGGCAGCTGCTGTTTCTGACCCACCTTGTTTACATGTCATTGTGATGAAGAGTATAGTGCCCTATCTTCACTTTACTATGTTGTTAGATGTGCATATGGTTCCTATCTCCAGTGAAGACTATGTCCAATTCTAACACTGCAGCACAAGCTTCTGCAATGGGATAGAATAAATATTGTACAGTAATATCAATGCCGTGTGTGACTTTTTACATCACTGCTATTTCAGAAGTAAGTATATATTCAAGCCTAAGTGTGCAACACCAAAGAGGTCTCAAAGGTGGGCATAAACTGAAAACCAGGTACGAGGCATCTTCATTTACATTACTGCAGACTCAGGGTATGGCATGGATCCAAGACAAGACATTAGATATGCTCTTTTACATCACCACAGTCTCAGAGGTGGGCATGGATTGAAGCTCAGGTGTCAGAAAGGTCTAGTTGCATCAGTACAGTCTCACGGGTGGACATGGATTCTAGTATAGGTACCAAACAGGACCAATTACATCACTCAGGATGGGCACAGATTATAAGCCAGTTATCAGACAGGTAGGCTATGTTACTGCAGTTTCAGAGGTTGGCATACATTCAAGTTCCTGATATAAATTATGCTTTGCTAAGTCACTGCAGCGTTAGTTCTAAATCCATCCAGTTACAAAACTCCAGTCTCAGTAGCAGTTGTAGGATTCATTGCAGAACACATTGTACATACCAGGCCAAGCCCAAGTAGGTGACTTTTACTGGAATGGAATTTTAATGACAATGGACTTATGTTGTCTAATGTCACTGGCATATAAAAACCCAAACCTTCAATTATAACCACTGAAAGTGAGCTGCATTCAAGTGTGGCATTATCTAACACTGCAATGATTGTACTAATCAAGCAAACTAGTCCCCAAAGTACAAAGTATTTTACTGATGTAACTCCACATCATTAAAGGTTAACAGGTTGTGGGACAAAACTACAAAGCTATTTACTGACTTCATTTTCTTAAGTTTCTCATAAGAAATTATAGACTGGCTTAATGGATGTCTGATGAGTATGGAAAAACAGTAGCAAATGAAAAAATAACATTATGAACTGCATACATTGCAGGTTTCAAATAGGTGGCTGCAGACATATGGATTCTCCGTTTTTAATTTCTCCAAATGTTTAGGTTTCTTAATCCACAAAAAGAATGGAGCCCATTCCTAATTTAGGGCATAGTTAAATTAATATTGCTTCAATCAGTGATGTTTGATAACAGGGCTCTTTTCAGCAGCCACAATGTATCCAGGATGCCCTCCTTCTGTAACTCATATGGAGTTGCCTGCAGTGATAGTATATTTAAGTTTGCAATATTATCTATTAGCCCACTTGCTCTTATTAAATGGGTGTCGTTGTTCCTCAATAGGTACAGTTACTTCAGTAATTAATGCTGCTTTTCATCTTTCTGTTTTCTTCAGTATATCTTGTTTTCTTGTTTCTTCTTTCTTAACTGTTCCTACTGGACAGTCACATGTGAGTACCACTTCATTTTCCATAATAAGTTGTTGTTCAGGATTATAATGCTTCTCAGCCACTTCTGTACTGTACTGTTTGCATAGTCCTCAATGTGCTAATTTTGCCACATTATTGTGCTTTTCAGTTTACATGCCCACAGTCATACGTATATCACAACCAGCAATAACATGCAATCTGGTTACAGTACTGTACTGCATGTATCTCTCCCACTTACCTGATGTGCATAAATTTAATAATTTTGCAATGAACAGTATTGGATTTAACAGCAGCACAGTGTTCTGAGGAACTAGGGTAGTGGGCAATGGATTGATACTCCCTGACTAGTAAGGGAACCACAATCGTGTGAAATGTGCAAAGTACTAGGCCTGTCACAAAATTTACTATGATAAGCCATAGAATATAACAACACCTACGTTTTTAAAATTTGTGGCACAGGCTTGGCTCTTTCAGTTTTGAGACCCATGTCACTAGCTCTGTGACTCATATCCCCAAGAAAGCTATGAATCATCAAACTGAATTCAAACCTACAAAAAGAGTGAACACAGCCAGCATCCCTTTCAAACTGTACAAGCAAACTAACTGTAGTCATTAGCTGTGTGCTGTGGTAAATGTGCACATCACTTCAGTAGCATGTTCAAAGATGATTCAAGGTGCACAAACCAGACTTTAGGGTTTGGATTTTATTTTTACAAATGCTTCATTACAGCTCTGTGTGGTTTTATTGCAGTTGAGATGTTAGAGATGCAGGGTTTGGGGTTTTGCGCGGTGTGCGTTGCTAGGGCAGTACCTGCTCCTCTCGCAGAGCCTGCAGTTTTTTGGCTTTACTCTGGCGGTAGTATTCCATGATCATCATGGCTGCATAGATCTTCCCCACTGTTAGGTCTGTTGCTGCAAGACAAAATAACACACATTGAAAATTACTTTCCTTTAACTACAGACTCATCAATGCAAACACAGAAGGGTGTGCAGAAAAAAATGTAAAATGTTTGGCCATTCTACTAGTCTATCTATATTCAGTTGTTCCGCTCTCCACTCTTGAAGTTCATACTGGTGTGTGTGTGTGTGTGTGTGAGGTGAGAGAAACAGAAATAGAGAAAGAGGGCAAAAAATGGCCTTAAGACATTAGTACACTCACACCTGATTCTTTGCCTCATATTTTTGGTCCATTTTTTTCATAAAATGGTGTTTTTATGGCAAGTTAGTGGCAACTCATTTAAGACAGAAGTTAGAAAATAATGACAAGACATTTTAGTTTCAGACTTCATACCATTCAGAAAATTCATGCTAATGCAAAACCTGTTATTCTATCAAATTTTAAAGTCTCTAAGAGCAATATTTAAAAATTGTCCCTATTTTTGGGCCGTTGTCCCACTTTTATTCATGGTTTTGTCCCAATTTCTTGCTCTAAGTGGTTAACAGGTCTGCTGTGCATGTGAAGGCAGCAATCCAATTATGGTAGGTTGCATTCTTGACACTACCTGCTTCAGATAAAGTTAAAACAAGAATCCACATTTTGATTCTCAGAATGTGTGTGTATGTGGTTTTGTATATAGGATTGCAATTTCAAAAACTGCACACAAAAGTATTTCTTTAAAGAAATTACTTTAGATAAAATGGGCTGTCCACATATATTATATAAAATTGCCTGCATACATGTTCAAGTGAACATACAGACAGACATACACACACACACACACACACACACACACACACACACACACACACACACACACACACACACACACACACACATTGTGAAACAATCTAGTAGTTATGTTTAACAGCATTTACAAAAAAACAAAAATAAGACTGAAAATGCTGAAAACAGCACTGGAGTTTGGCAGCTGACTGCCTAAGGACCTAAAGATATGGAACTAAACACACATCTATCAATACTGACTGTAAATGTACCATTTCCTACAGGCCTTGGGTGGTACTGACTAGGTCACTACTGACCGGAAAATATTTAAAGGAGTGAGAGGGAGAGAGGGTATACTGAAGTGGACAGACATAGATCATGAAGATCTTGTGTTATGGTAAGTTCATATATTCCTACATAAGTACTAGGCTGGCTGCCCTTGTGGACCATTTTAAACATAGCTAATTTCCCACAGTGAGAATGAAACTCTGTACCTCTTGTCAGTAAACACCATGACCATTATACCAACCTCCAACCCACTTTCCTATCTTCCAAACATCCAGTGTTTCCCCTTCAACTCAAGTACCAAATCCACAGCTATATATTTAACATGGCACAGTGACAGAATACCACACAGGTGGGACATTTCAATGAGTGCAAACATATATATATTATGATGGTTTTTCAATTTATAACTTCAGTGATGTAGATGTTGGACCTGTGCATTTTTCCACTTTTGAAAAACGTTTTTTATTTTTTCCCTACTTTTTTGCTGGCTATTAGGAAAGTGTTAATTTAAAGTTATACACAAGGCAGCTTAATTTAAAGATCTTGATTGAAACAGGGATGTTTATAAAAAGGAAAAGTACATTTATTCCTCCCTCTAACCCTATGGTTGTTTTATTTGAACAGTTATACGAACAAGAATTTAGGAAAGCACTAGATAACAGGAGAGACCTGCAGGATAACTTAACTCTTAACAAAAGAATTTGTTTAATACAGTTATCTGAAACTAATGACTACAGAATTATGAAACCCGATAAGGGTGGGGGAGTGGTGATTGTGTCACACATTGACTATGTATCAAGAATGTACGACATCTTAAGTGATGGTATTACCTACGAGAGGGTGTCAAGGACCGAAGTCAACAAGGTCTATGCCAAAACTGATTGATTACTTTATGACTTTTTGTGTGAGGGGTTCATTGATGTGGTTGAGTTTGAATATTTAGTAGTGGCTACACCTATTATTCCCTTAATTTTTGGGATCCCCAAGATTCACAAAAATATGAATCATCCACCATTTAGACCTATTGTTGCAGTAAATGGGTCAAAATAGACCCTTTAGCTGCTTTTATAGACACGCATTGTAAAGCAGCATTAGTATGTAAAAATTATATCTTGAAAGATTCATAGGTTCATAGGTGTGTACTAGGCCAATGGCCTTGGAGCCTTTACAAACCTAGCCCTTAGAAGTGCCCTGGCATCGTTCCACCATTAGTTCCCTGTGCCTCTATCAAGTAGAGCCACTGAAGTGATTCCCGGGGTGAACTTTCTATTTCCCATCCACTCATCAAGATTTCTCTCGAAAAGGGCCAGTGAGGTGCTCTGCTTGAAATGTATGGGAAGTCTATTCCAGAGCATGGGCAGTCTCTGGGTTATGAACCTGTCCCTCCAGCATGTTCTGTTGATTGTGGTAATGAGGTTGAGGACCCTGGAGCGTGTGGTGTGGAGAGACTGGGATTTCTTTAGGTGTAACACTTCTAATGGCACTGTTCAGAATTCCTAAGGAATTTAAATTGTGATGAGAAATATATTTTTGTGACAATTAATGTTGTGAACCTACTGTATTTATGGTGATACCCCATGACAAGGGATTGGAATTTTTTAACACTATCTTAATGCAAGTAGAAGAGCTGCACAATGTTAAAATAAATTTGATCCTTGACCTTATGGAAATTGTGTTACTTAACAATTTCCTATTTTTCTAAGGAGAGTTTTTTCGTCACATTTCTGGAGTTGCTATTTGAAATGTGCCCCGATATATACAAATTTAGTTTTAGCAGATTGGAAGAGAAATTTTGTGTTTAACTTCCCCTACATGTGTGACATTGTAACATATCTGTGCTTTTTGGATGACATCCTGATTTTGTGGTGAGGCCAATCAGAAACTATTTCCACATTTGTAGAATATTTAAATAATACCACTTCATTTCTAAGATTCACACATATGGTGCATTCTGACAAAATGGAATTTTTGGACATCTTATTATATAAACAGGGTTGTGATGGAAACTTATGTTCCAACATTTTTCGGAAAAAGACTTAATCTAATACCTTGCTGTCTTCTGATAGCTGCCATCTGTATTACCAGAAGAAAAGGGTAATAAAAGGGCAAATGGTAAGACTCTCAAGGTTGGTAAGTGTAGAGGATAATTTTAAAAATGAGATGTAAGACTCTCAAGGTTGGTAAGTTAAGAGGATAATTTTAAAAATGAGATGTAAGACTCTCAAGGTTGGTAAGTGAAGAGGATAATTTTAAAAATGAGATGTAAGACTCTCAAGGTTGGTAAATGAAGAGGATAATTTTAAGAATGAGATGTAAGACTCTCAAGTTTGGTAAACCCTAATAGATGGGTTTAGGTCTAGGGTTTACCCATTGAAACTATTGCTGAAAAGTAGAAATAAAATAATTAAGAAACGCCTCACCAGTTTTACTTCCTAATTAAGGATGGAGGCAGATTTAGCAACCGATAATGCTTACAACAATAAAAGTTGTGTGATGGTTGTACAATACAATCAGGATGCATCCTTTTCGAAATCTATAGTTAACACAAGCTGGGATTTTGTGTTTTCTGGTGAAATGAAAGATATGTTATGAATGAAACCACAAGTTACTTTCAGTAGGAGCAACAATTTAAAAGGAATATTTGAAAATAAAAATAGCAGGGGGTTTACCCACAGATCCAAAATGTTGCAACTTTATTAATGACGGCCCTATGTTTCTATTCAGGGTTACAATAGAACCATTCATTGTCCAGGTTACTGTAATTGTAACACCAGAATGTTTATGCAGCAACCTGTATGGGGTATCCAGTATTCCATGTAGGTAAAACTATGCGTAAATTAAGAGAAAGAATTGTGGAACACACGAGGGATGTCAGGGACAAAAAGACTACAAATGCACTTTATGTACACAGTCTGAAATGTAAGAATTTTAAGAAGTTTCTTTTTTTATATTATAGACAAAGTGTGGGATAGTGAGATAGGAGTGATGCTAAAATATTGTTGGAAGTGAGGGAGACAACATGGAAACTTAGACTTAATGCCAAAAAACATCCTGGTATAAATGAGGGTTGTTCTATTGCAAGTATTTTAAAATTAAGGGCAAAGTTGATATGACATTTTATTTTTGCTGGGGTACAGCAAGAATTATATTAAATTAATTCAGGGTTTAATAGTTTCATTTTACATATGCTGTGTTTATTATTTTGTCCTGTATACTCAATTTTTAAAGTTTACATATTTTTAATTGTGTGTACAAACAATTTCATTTCATATGTGTTTAAGGGTTAACTTAGGGAGGACAATTGAACAATATTCTTTCTATTGTATTGTTTTTTAATTCAATTAGTTATTATAATTTGCATGTGATACTTAAATGGTGTCAAACAGGTAGTGAGTTCTCTGGTGATGCCCTATGTGTTGTAAGGGCAAAAGCGCATAGTCTTTTTGGTTGTCTGCAGATTAATAAAGCCGGTTTCCATGATAGCAGCAAGTTTGTGGTTTATTTTGTTTCTGTGATACCACAGAGGATGTTGGTTCTGACGAAAGACCTGGACCTTGGAATTACATCCAACTTGTGGTGTCTTGTAAAAGTATGCAGTGAAGCCCATGATCCAGCAGCAGCACAGATATAATCCACTGATAAGCTTTTGAAAAGGGTTGAGGATGTAGCTATAGAGCTGGTTAAATTTGCTCTTGATTTACTTGGTATCATCATATTGCTAGAAAGGTAAAAGTAATCAAAGCAGTCTAACAGCCATGTGGACAAGGAAAGCTTGGAAATGTAGTCCACTCTATTAGAAGCAAAGGAAAATAAAGATTGGTCATCTATTCTTAAATCTCTATTTTGTGTAAGTAAAATCTTAGTTGTGTGTGAACATCTAGGTAATAGAATTTATATTCTCCTCTGAAAGAGAATTCTGGAAAGAAAAATGGTAGCTTTATTAATTGGTTGAGGTTGAAATCAGTACATACTACTGGCATAAAAGCCAGGTTAATGCACAGAGTAACCCTCTCCATTTGGAAAACTATGTAAGGAGAGTGACAGAAGAGGGCATATAATTCTGAAACTCTCCTTGCTAATGCAATTGCAATCAGGAACAATGTCTTCCAAGACAGGTGCTTTTTTCCTGGCATAGCTGCTGTTTTGAAAGGAAATGGATCAGTGTTTTGAAAATAAAATTAAATGATTCTATGGTGATCCAGGTCCTTAAAATGGAGGATTCAGGAGGAAGGCACTCATCAGAAAATCAGAAAGGCAATGCAGACAGAGGCTAATTAAGTGTGCCTTAGGCCCTAAGCATTTTTTAGGCAACACCCCCTCCACAAACACACAAACACTTTTTTGGAGCATGCATAAATGCATGTTTTTTTATTTATCTGTATGATTTAATACCATTTAAAGTGTTGCCAATGTAATCTGCCAAATGTCCATACTCTTCAGTTACAGCCATTTGACTGTGTATACCTCAAATGTCTGACTGTGATAAAAACTGGTCAGAGCAAAGTATTCCTACCTGCTTTAGATGAATGCACACAATTCCTGCAGACTACTGATTGTTTAACTTTATCATATAATACGTTAAGACATTGTAATCTATGGACAGCCCTCATGCTCAGCAATCATACCCCCTTTGCTGACTGCATACACTTCAGATGCCTGGCTGTGGTAATAATAATAATAATTCTGGGCACAGTGTATTTCAGGTTTGTTTCATGCAAACTCATAGTAGCCCAAGTATTCAAACTTATTTCACATAAATATAGTCCTTCAAAGTCATATTGTTTAAATTGATCAAATGACAAGAAACTAAGTTACTTTCATTCACAAACAGCCCCCTCCCACATCCACCCAGCAGTTATAGCCAATTTGCTGTGTACATCTCACCTGATTATGCTAAAAGAAAATTCTCAATCTCTTAAAGCAAGAATCAGGAAAAAAAGTCAAATGTAAAGAAAAATAAAGCCCCATAATCAGGAGAAGATTTTAAATATTGCTATCATATACCTACATAGTTGCTATAATAAAAGTTGTTGCATTAGCATGCCTGCATGCATTTTTCTGAACATGAACCCTGAAACTCAAATATATGTCATTATTTAGTCACTGTAATCCTCAATGATTTGCCAGAAAACCACAAATTTTAAGAGGAACAAACCAAAAACATGAAGCAAATTCAGGGGTATTCCGTCCACTCATGAATAGTTGAGAGTTATATGATTTCATCTTTGTTTCATATACACAGTGGGCAGCCCACAGATATTTCAAATTATTTCACACAAATGCACATTAACCCTATAAAGCGAGATGGTTAGAGCAAGAAGATACATTACTTTCTTCTACAAATAGCCCCACCCCCTCACAACAGTTACAGTCACTTTGTTGAGTACATCTCATCTGACTGTGATAACAAATAATACCTCTCAACCTGTTAATACATGAGTCAGGGACAGAGACAAACAGTAACAAGGGACAAATGCCCAAACTTACAGACAAATTTTAAATATTGTGCTTATATACTCAAAAAATTACAACAAAATCAAAGATATAACATCTGAAGTACAAGTGTTTGCTGTTATTTAATGAATACAGTCCTCAGCAATTTACCAGAAAACCACAAAATTTATGTGAAACAGCCCAAGATTAGGCCAAGTCTGGGACATTCTGCAAAATCAGGAACAGTTTCAACGTGGTTTTACACAAACAGTACCGAAAGATTATTTCATACAAAGCCAGACAATAACCTGAGCCTATAATCACCCCCATTTAGTAATTGCAATCCTCAAAATTTTGACTGAAAACCACAAATTGTATGAGGTACAGACTAATAATATGAGGCAAAGTCAGGGGTATTCTGCAAAACCTGGAAAAGTTTCAACTTGGTTTCACATAAATATTACCCACCGAGTAAATGATGCCACTTATTTCATAGCAGTGCACACTAGTCCTGTAAACTCAAGAGTATAAGCGGGGCAAACAACAACAGGGTATTTTGCAGACAAAAATATTAGGCAAAGAGAAGGATATTCTGTGAAATTGATGACAAATCTGTTTCACACAATGATTGACCAGAGAATAAATATCCCAGTGTATTTCACACAAATACACATAAGCTATTAATGCCAGACTATAAACACAGCAAATGAAGAGGAAAGGTTGCTTTCATCCACAGCACATTTAGTCCCCCCCTCCCGACTTATCAGGTTCTCTGCCAGTATATCACAGAAAAAGGGGTAAATATAACAACTCATTTCACACAAATGCACACAAGCCCTTAATGTCAGACTTTAAGCTGTGCAAATGAAGGGGTCAAGTTGTTTTCATTCACAACAAAGCTACCTTGATCTAGTTGCCTGCCATATTAAAAAAGCAAATATTCTAATTTATTTCACACTAATGCACACTATCCTTTAGTGAGAGACTTTAAAATAAACAAATGCCTGCCAACATGTTTAGAAAAACATATTTAACTCCAATTACCCCAACTTGTACTTTGACTGGCAATCCTCAACCACCCACAGTGATCCATATGCACTATATAACATAAGCAGGTGTTCTATTTGCTACCATCCCAGTGAATCATAGGAAGGCAATGATCAGAATGCTGCTGCGCTTTACCCAGGGTCACATACTGGGCATCTATTTACTCATTATTTTTTTTAGTAAAGAAACATTTTTTATAGAAAAAAACAAAGACTTTGCATGATGGCTTCACACTCAACAGCTTAACTTCAGTTCTCCCAATGTCAAGAAAGAAACGTAAACACAAGGGCCAGGAATTCTATCACTTTTAGTAAATTCAGTTACTAACTACACTACACTAAGTATACTGCCTGGATGGCAGTAAAGAAGAAATTAAGAGAGCCTGAAAGAAGATCAACTAGAAAAAGAGAAAAGAAAACACTGACTGGGAAGAATACTGAAGCAGGTAAGCAAAAGCAGTTTAAGCTCCAGCTTCAGTGTAAAACATGGCTTCCAATAATCTACAGAAAAATAAGTAAAATCTGCCCAGTGCTGATTAACATAAATGAAACACTAAAGGAGTATATCAACTCAAACAACAAAAGGCTGGATAAATAGCAAAGGTCAAAATGAAGAAAGGGCTGGCTGAATGTAAGACTGCTCAAGAAGAGCTGTTTTAAAATATGGTAGAATAAGAGGCATAGCAAGTAGGGAAAACCTGATGTTTTCTGCTGTACCAGAGAAACTAGGAGGAACAGAATTGATTGATTTTATGAAAGTACAAATAAGCAAATGCAGGGATATTCCAAAGCAGGAACTGCTAATTGAAAGGGCATACCATGTGTATGCTCCAAATATTGCCATGAGAAAGCAGCCAGACCTGTATTAATAATGATGCCAACCTACCAACACAAATAGTTGATCCTGAAAAAAACATGGCAAAAGGGCAAAGTATTAGAAGTTGGAGACAGTAGAGTGTTTTTGGAAAATGATTATTCAGTGTACATCAGGCAGAAGAGGAACACATTTATTGCAATAATCAGGAAGTGTTGTTAGGCAGGTGTGAGATTCAAGCTGCTGTATCCAGCTGTCTTCCAAATTTTTTTCCATGGAAGATCACAGTCATTTTTTTATGTAGAACAGGCTAAGAAGGACATATAAAAGTTTGTCCACAAAACGTGAATCATCAGCTCCTTATGTTTCTAATAATAAAGTATACAGAAAGACTATGCCAGTGAAACATTTTCCACTGTTCTAAAGGAAAATGTTTGAGAGACAGAGAAAACCACATGATTTGATAAGAAGAATAGGGAGTATATTGGCATTGAATCAGAATCTGGATGTGGAAGATGGAGATGATCAGGAAAAAGACCAGCAACACAGAAATTAGTGAATACATGTGAAACTACAAAGCAACAATTGCATTCATGAAATATGGCTGTATAAGAAAAAGTGGAAAGGGTGGACTTTTGTTGACTTTGTTAAAATTGTGGTGAACTGAAAAGCATTTGCCACACTTCATGTCATTAATGTTTAGAAGGACACTGATGGGAGGGGAAAAAAGGAAAAAGGTAACTGTTAAGCAAAACAATTTTTGTTCTTAATAATATTGATATGAAACTGTCCACAATATACATTGCATGTTTTATAATTATCTTTAGTTGTTATTCGTGTATGTGATAAAGTTCCTAAAATAAACAAATGCCTTTCTTCTTCTTTTCTTTGCTTCTTTTTTGTATTAAGAAATGTAGACATTGCAGTACAAAAAGAGAAGAAATGCTAGATAAAAGCATGCTTATGTTAAGAGGGTGTAATCTTGCGTTGCTGAGGAGAGGATGGAATGCAAAAGTCTACAGATCATAATATATGTAGGGCTGATATGTCTGGACTAAGACTCTTGGCTTAATCTAATAATAAATTTTAAGTGGAAGCAAGTAAATATGGGAACATAAAATATAATGAAACATTTTCCTTGAAAGTAGAGTTTACAAACAGTGTAGAAATAAAAGAAAAAAAGAAATCTGTTTAAGAAGTAACAAAAATTATTTAGAGAGGCTGACAAAGGTTAAAGTATTACAGACTAAGGGGAACCTCAAGAAAAAGAGGCTCAATTGCAGAACACTAAAGAGAAAACAGGGGGTACCTGGATAATATGCGTGAGTTTAGAAACACTGCTGTTAAACAACTGTTTTTTTTATAAGAACTCAAGAGCATAAAAACATTTTTACACAATGACTTAGGCAACAGAAAGTGGAAAGGGTTGTCAAACTTAGGGAGCCGATAACAAGAAAAATAACCAGAGATCCTATAGAGATATTAAGAAATATTTCAGAAATTTTATGAAAATTTATATAAAGCAGAGAAGTCAAGAAAAAGCACAAACAGAAATATTTATGGAAGACATAAATATGACAAGGTTAGAAGTAGATGAGGCTCAACAATTAACAGTTAAGATAGGAGGAGATGAGATAAAAATAGTGATGTATAACCAATCTGCAAGAATGTCTCCAGGAATAGATGATATTCTGGTGGAACTTTGGAAGCTAGAAGGGAAGAAAGTGATAATGATCTGGAAAGTTTTAACACCATTTTAAAAGAAGGAGAGGCACCAACATCCTTGAAAAAAGATGTGGTGGCTGTAATACCTAAAGATGGAAAAAGTCCCATCAGATCCAGGTTCATATAGGCTGATTTCAATTTTAAACCATGATTATGAAGTGTTTATGTCTAGAATAGCTAAAACAATAGCAAAGATGATACCATAATTGATAGATATGGATCAATGTAGTTTTGTGGAAGGGACCCAAACATTTGACAACATTAATAGAACAATGATGATCTAGAGGGAAGCAGCATGCAAGAAAACACTACTGTTCTTGGAGGAGCGTGATGCAGAAAAGTCATCTGACAGATTAAGTTAAGATTTTATGAGTAGGGCAATAGAAGCATTTGCACTCCCTGATACAATAATAAGGTTAATTAAAAGGACACATGAGGGATAGGACACAAAAATCAAAGTGGGAGGATTCCTCACTCATAAGCTGTGCCTGAACAGAGGAACTAGGCAGAGATTTCCTTTTTCCTCTTTCTTTATTTGTGTTATATTTAGATCTACTGGAAAAGAAAATAAGGGACTCAGAAATTCAAGGTATAATTGGTATAATATTTGAAAAAAGTTGGCTTTATTTGTACATTATATTATTTTGTACCTGATAGAACAAGGAAAATGACATCTCAGTTCTGTGGAACATTCTGAGACAGCTCCAGTTTTTTTTCTCAGGATGTAAAATTAATGAAGATAAAACCAAGGTTGTAGCTATAAACTATGGACCCACACATTAATTGGTTCAGCAATATCCATATTTATGGCGACATTATACAATGAAGTATTTGGGAGTATGAATTAAAAAGTATACTGTTATGACAGCTAAGGATATGTGGGAAGATAATAACAAAAGATAATAAAAACTGAGAAACTGGAAATGCTTGAATATGGATATGGATACAGATAGCAAGATATTAGAAGTAACAATATTTTAGTCCCTTTAATTTTATACACAGATCAGGCATACTTGCATCAACTAGAGGAGAAGTTGTAAAGTAATTAATAAAGAGTTGAATGATTTTATCAGGAAGGGGAAGAGGGCAAAAGTCAAGTGGGATAAGTTGATCCTCCCAGTACAACAAGAAGGTTTAGGGTTACTGGATTTGACGGGATAATTTACAGCTACAAAGTTAAGGCTCGTATACATAACACAAGCAGAAGGTTACAATTCAAAGTGGAAATGGATGATGATGAAGCAGGTGGTAATTAAAGAAATAAAGAAAGATTGGGAGTTTGGATGCAGACCCTTAAGGAGAATGACAATAGTTTTACAGAATATTAATAATGGAGAACTGTGAAAAGGGGAAGAATCTAAGTATGGCATGGATTGACTACAAAAAACATTTGACAGTATTTCAGATTCATGGATAAAAGAGTGCTTAAAATGTAAGATACACCCTACACTGATAAACTACATCACAACCATGAAACAATGGCAAACCACTTTGCAGTTAAGCCATGATAAAGGACAAATTATTATTCCAGGGATAAAAATCCAAAGGAGGATATTCCAGGGTGACTTTCTGTCACCACTGCACTTTTGCTTTGCACTTAATCCATTAAGCTGTATGTTTAACAGGTTAGATCATGACTATAATTTGTCTCCCAGAAAGCAACAAAGTGTAAAGACTTCTCATCTTCTCTTTGTCAATGATTTAAAACTGTATAGCTCATCAGATGAGGAATTGAAAGTACAACTGCAAGTAGTCAAAACTTTTTCAGATGATATAAGAATGTCATCTAGTCTTGAAGAATGTGAAATGTACAAAAGCAACCTTTAATGCAGGAAAGCTGCAGCACCAAGAAAACATTAGTTTGGGACAAGGTGTAGGTAGGTAGGTATAAACCAATTTGCTCTTCCTGTCCTAACTTACAGTTTTGGAGGCCCCAAAAGGTGTTGGATAGATTAGACAGGAAAACAAGAAGGATGCTTCGTGCTCATCAAATGATTTACAAAAATCAGTGCATACCAAAATTATATATTCCCTGTTCCGAAGGCGGTATGGCCCTCCTTGAAATTCATTACATGTATAGATCTGAAATTGTGGGACTGCATACATATCTACTTAACTCACAAGACCCAAACACAGTAAAAGTTTTGAAACATGAGGAGATATAAATCTACGATGAGTTCCCTTCTTATTCTAGCAGAAGCATATTGGCATCAAACAGGAATGGAAAACAAACCAGAAGTAGACAAAAATCAGCCAGCAATTGAATGTGCTGAAACACAAAAGAAAGAATATAAGGTGAAGGATCAGATGAGAGTGCAAGAAATGTGGAAAATGCATAAATATAGTTGCAAGTATAGAAAACTCCTGAAAGAACTCCATGTTGATCAGGATCGAATGCAGGAATGGTTAAGGTGAGGCGGATTCAAACCAAAAGATGAAAGGTTAATATTGGCAGCCCAAGACAGTGGGCTATGTACACATTGGTTTACAAAGTCCATTGAACATGTGGGAGAAACAGACAAATGTAGGTTTTGTAAAACAGAACTGGAAACAGTTGCACACCTTGTTGCTGGTTGTGATATACTAATAGAAAAAGGATTGTCTACTGAAAAGCATAATAATGTGGCAAGACTGTTGAACTGGGGATTGTGCAAACATTATAATACTGAAGTAGCTGAAAAACACTGGAAACATGAGCCACAAAGCATCATAGAAAATGATGAAGCCGACATCACGTGGGATCATCCATTACTAACTGTTCAAAAGACAGATAAGAGAAAAACAGATATAGCGGTCGATGAAAAGAAGACAAAAGTAGCATTGATCACTGAAATTGCTACACCCAGTGACTACAGTGTCTTGCATACAGAGAGACACAAAGTCATAAAATATCAGGATTTGTAGGCAGAAACAACAACAATGTGGAAGAAAGATACAAAGAAGTTATGTACTTACCATAACGTTCCATGTGAGTTATCTCGCCTTTATTCTCACTGATGGGTTCGGAGCCGATCGTCGGCTCCGACACGGCTGATGGCAAAGCTCAAGGTTTGCCAGTAGCTCGAGACCAAGCCCCTTATCCCACAATGCACTGCTGGAATTACTTGAGATCTTGTTTGCTGCGAGTAACAGTATATTTATATATATACCCTTTTATTTATTTCTACCAAAAACACTTCCCGAAGGGGAAGAAGAAATATTGAATAACCAGGATGGTACTAGCCTCTAAGTCAACAGTCAGCTAGGAGGGGGAAGGAGGGAGGGACATGAGAATAAAGGCGAGATAAACAACTCACATGGAACGTTATGGTAAGTACATAACTTCTTTATGTGAAGTTGTTAAATCTCGCCGTTTATTCTCACTGATCGGTAGTGTCCCTAGCGCCCTCAATCTTGGGTGGCTCATGGAAGTATGTTCTTCAGCACCGTGGAACCAAAGGAAGACCTGTCCCTTGAAGCCTTATCTACTTTGTACTGCGTGATAAAGGTATGAGGCTTAGACCAAGTGGATGCAGCGCAAATACTATCAAGGGGCAATTTAGCTTGAAAAGCAGAAGACGTAGAGATGGCTCTGGTAGAATGAGCCTTAGGTCTGTGTGTTAATGGCATGTTTGCATTCTCATAAACAAAGGATATACAATCAAATAACCATTTAGATAAGGTTGTTTTAGCCACTGGATTGCCTTTTCTGGCTTCTGAGAAGGGTACAAAAAGTTGATCTGATTTTCTAATTTCCTTAGTTCTGTCAACATAAAATCTGAGCTGTCTGTGTACATCAAGTTTGTGCAGCATGTATTCCAATTTGCTAGAGTGATTGGGAAAAAAGTCTGGCAGCTCAATGACCTGATTGATATTTGATTCAGAACAAACTTTGGGTAAAAATGAGGGGTTTGTTCTGAGAGATACTCTATCAGTATGGAATATCATGTAAGGTGGTCTGATAGATAATGCTTGAAGTTCTGACACTGTGGGCAGAAGTAATGGCCACAAGAAAAATAGTTTTCCAGGATAAATATTTGAGATCACAAGAAGATGCTGGTTCAAAAGGGGGAAGAATAATTTGAGACAGCATAAAGTTTAAAATCCAGGGAGAATAGGGAATTTTGATAGGAGGTCTCATGTGAAGAACGCCTTTAAGAAAAGTCTTTGATAATTTATGGCCCATAACATTTGAGCCATCAAACCCAAGGTGAAAATTTGAGATGGCAGCTAACTGGACTCGAACTGTAGCAGCTGCTGCCCCTTCCTTAAAAATCTTTGTCAAGAATTCTAAAATAGATGATAGCGGAGCTCGGAAAGGGTCCATTTTCTGTGTGTTGGCCCAAATTGAGAACCTTTTCCATTTACTGCCATATAATTTCCTGGTAGATGGCTTGTGAGAAGACAAGAGAATTTGTCTTGTATCTTCTGAAATTAAATGAAGCCTGGTAATTAGGGGAAGTGGATTAGCTAAGCAGTCAGTTTCAGGGACTGCAGTGAAGGATGGAGGTCACCTGAAGGGTGCGTCAGAAGGTCCAGAAATGGGTCCAGGATCCATGGATCTTCCAACAGATGATGCTGGAGAAACAGGAACCAAATCTGTCAAGGCCAGTAGGGGGCTATGAGAATAACAGTCCTTCCCAGTGATTTTGCTTTCTGTAAAAATCTGGGTATCAATGGGAAGGGTGGAAATGCATATAAACTCTATCAGTCTATACACACTGAGTAGAGTGGATGAGAGGTGTTGACTACAACTGTTAGTTGAGATATATAAGTATCCTGTTTTTTATTATTTATACAGATTATTGTTTCTAGCAATTTATATATAGCACTTTTATTGCCTGCTGCTTAGTTTTTGAGTGTATTTTATTGCTATTAACTAATCTGCACGGGTAACTGATTTGTTTGCAGTTAAAAGCATTCTGTATCTTTACAAATCTTTACGGTTTAAAAACTTTCATTTTGTGGCTTTCTCTAGTGCTTACTGTCTGTAGGCTATTGTTTTTAGCTGAAGCCTTTATTTACCTTGGCTAGATTGTGTTAATTGTCTGCTGGCTAGTGGGGGCTGGTTCTTTTGTGTTTTTGTAAAAAAAAAAAAAAAAAAAAAGTTGTCGTTCTGGTATTTAAGCCCTAACTTTGATAGGGTATCTGTCTATACACACTGAGCAGAATGGATGAGAGGTGTTGACTACAACTGTTAGCTGAGATATATAAGTATCCTGTTTTTTATTATTTATACAGATTATTGTTTCTAGCAATTTATATATAGCACTTTTATTGCCTGCTGCTTAGTTTTGGAGTGTATTTTATTGCTATTACCTAATCTGCACAGGTAACTGATTTGTTTGCAGTTAAAAGCATTATGTATCTTTACAAATCTTTATCTGTTTAAAAACTTTCATTTTGTGGCTTTCTCTAGTGCTTACTGTCTGTAGGCTATTGTTTTTAACAGAAGCCTTTCTTTACCTTGGCTAGATTGTGTTAATTGTCTTCTGGCTAGTGGAAGCTGGTTCTTTTGTGTTTTTGTAAAAAAAAAAGTTGTTGTTCTGGTATTTCAGCCCTAACTTTGATAGGGTTTCTGTCTATACACACTGAGCAGAGTGGATAAGAGGTGTTGACTACAACTGTTAGCTGAGATATATAAGTATCCTGTTTTTTTTTTTTTATTATTTATACAGATTATTGTTTCTAGCAATTTATATATAGCACTTTTATTGCCTGCTGCTTAGTTTTGGACTGTATTTTATTGCTATTAACTAATCTGCACGGGTAGCTGATTTGTTTGCAGTTAAAAGCATTCTGTATCTTTACAAATCTTTATCTGTTTAAAAACTTTCATTTTGTGGCTTTCTCCAGTGCTTACTGTCTGTAGGCTATTGTTTTTAGCTGAAGCCTTTCTTTACCTTGGCTAGATTGTGTTACTTGTCTGCTGGCTAGTGGGGGCTGGTTCTTTTGTGTTTTTGTAAAAAAAAAAAAAAAAAAAAGTTGTTGTTCTGGTATTTAAGCCCTGACTTTGATAGGGTTTCTGTCTATACACACTGAGCAGAGTGGATGAGAGGTGTTGACTACAACTGTTAGCTGAGATATATAAGTATCCTGTTTTTTTTATTATTTATACAGATTATTGTTTCTAGCAATTTATATATAGCACTTTTATTGACTGTTGCTTAGTTTTTGAGTGTATTTTATTGCTATTAACTAATCTGCACGGGTAACTGATTTGTTTGCAGTTAAAAGCATTCTGTATCTTTACAAATCTTTATCTGTTTAAAAACTTTCATTTTGTGGCTTTCTCTAGTGCTTACTGTCTGTAGGCTATTGTTTTTAGCTGAAGCCTTTCTTTACCTTGGCTAGATTGTGTTAATTGTCTGCTGGCTAGTGGGGGCTGGTTCTTTTGTGTTTTTGTAAAAAAAAAAAAAGGCTGTTGTTCTGGTATTTAAGCCCTAACTTTGATAGGGTTTCTGTCTATACACACTGAGCAGAGTGGATGAGATGTGTTGACTACAACTGTTAGCTGAGATATATAAGTATCCTGTTTTTTTTATTATTTATACAGATTATTGCTTCCAGCAATTTATATATAGCACTTTTATTGCCTGCTGCTTAGTTTTTGAGTGTATTTTATTAATATTAATTAATCTGCATGGGTAACTGATTTGTTTGCAGTTAAAAGCATTCTGTATCTTTACAAGTCTTTATCTGTTTAAAAACTTTCATTTTGTGGCTTTCTCTAGTGCTTACTGTCTGTAGGCTATTTTTTGTCCCCACCCTCCCTCCCAGTTGGTGTCGTGCTGTTATACTTGGTGACTTTGCAGTGGCCCACCCCTACTGTAAATCTGATCTGGGACATTCCTATCAGCCTAGTGTCATTAGCTCATTCTACATAATACAGAGAGAACATTTGATAAGGCCTTATGTTTCTCCTTTTTCCCTTTAAAAAAAAAAACAAAACATTTTTTTTTGTGCTTGAATCTCTTGTGTTCTGACTGTGCTTCTCAAACATTTTGGAAATATAGAGTATATTTCAGAGCATTTATTATAACTGTAATTGCCTTAATATTTCTACAACTCAAGTGCTCTAGGTTGCACTGCATCTGAAGTGTTTGTATGTTTTAGCTGCTTTTCTGTATATATATAGACTTCTCTGTATATGTAGACTAGCTACTTATTCTGCTGTGTTACTTCCTCTTAAATCGTTTTTCAGTAGTGCACTTGCCTTGCTTCATTTAAAAAAGTTTTAAATTGCTAATTTTGTAGAGTTTTAATTGCATTTACTGTCTAGGACTACACACTCAAGTGTGTTAGCCTTTTCTGTGTTTATTTACTGTATTATTGCATTGTTTAGCCTGTTTCAACAAAAAAAAAATACTATCTTGTTTGCTCGTTTCCCACCTTTTCTAGCCAGTACATATCCCAGGCTTTGCTTGTCTCAGGACTTTATTTTCTGTGCTCAGAGCTATCCAGACCTTGCATTGGTAGAGGGAAGTCTTACTGCCTACCAGTGGGACTGGTGAGCATTGTACTGCCTATCTAACGCTAGAGGAGTGGTATCCAGCTCTGAAATTGTAATTTTATTAGCCTTTTGGGCTGATTTCTATCCCTTTCAACTTTCTGGCTTAAAAACGCGTGTGTTTGCACATTTTTCACATCGTGCAGCAGTGCGAGGCTACATTTAAACTATTCCAGGTGCCAGAAAGTCTGCTCTTCAAAATTTCCCTTAAAACTAGCTGGTTTCTCAGTAGTAGCACTAAAATCTGAACCCGTGTGACTAGCACTTGCTCTAGAACTTGCTGGAAAGCACTACGAAGCCTGAAACAGATACAAGCACTCAGCTCTCCTTGTCAATAAGGAGAAATTAATCATAGGCACTAAACAGCCTATAATTGCAAAGTACCTTGCAAAGGTAAGGGAAAACAGCTCTTAAACTTTACATAAAAGCACCTAAACAGGCATGTCCAAGGGTCAGCTTCCGGTGATTTCTCCTGTCCACCTGGTGAATCTGGGCATAATGGGGCAATGTGGCAACTGCCTCATGTACACAGACAATCCTCTCCTCCTACCACCCAACACTACAACCTGCGAGAGATGCACTTACATAGCCAAACTGGAAGCAAAGCTCTCCGGCCAAGATTGTGCTAGACAGTCAAGAGGAGAAGGTTAACACCTGCATCACACCTCAAGCAACTCATAGCCCTTCAAAACCCACACCATCAACACCCACACATGGCAACACTAAACCCACATATGCAGAGGCCCTTAACATTAACCTGCCCAAGCAACAAGGACCTCCGAAGCCAAAACGCAAACAAACACCGGTCACAACCAAAGTGACACATAGCTCACAACACCAGTGTGCCAGCCAACAACAGCCCCTAAGGCAAGACAATGTACCCAACACTTTAGTCATAGGTGACTCTATAGTCAGGCACACTGATGTCCCACTCACCAGACTGAATAAGGAGAAAATTACAGTCAGCTGCCTTTCGGGTGCCAGGATCCACCACATAACGCATGCACTCAAGTCACTCCACAGCAAGTACAAATACGACTGTCATTGTCCATGCTGGAGTGAATGACTTGAGACGTACCTCCCTGGACTACATGAAAAGAGATATGGAAGAGCTGTTGAATCATGTGATCCAGGCAGGTATGACCCTAGCCCTGAGTAGAATACTGCCCTCGCCCAGAATGATGCCACAGTATAAGGACAAAATGATTGACTTCAACAATTGGCTAAGCTTCTGGTGTCATTCAAAGGGGATCCAGTATTTGTCTGCCTGGGAAGACATGATCAACAAACCACAATGCTTTGCCAGAGATGGTCTGCACCTGTCACCCCTGGGATTCAGGTTACTGGCTAAAGCTCTTGCCAACCCCTATAGTGCCTTGTTTAGGCAAGGTTCAAAGGATAAAACCACCACAGTAGCAGATAGAAGCAGGCAAAATCTGAAGGTAATGCTACTCAATGCTGGAAGTCTAAACCTCAAAATGCACTCTCTCGAGGCACTCCTAAAAATGGAGAACATCGATATCTGTGCAGTAACTGAGACCTGGTTCAAGGCTCCAGAGAGCACCCCTGCAATACCAGGCTACAATTCTTACCACACTTTTTGGCCACAAAACCAGGACCGAAACAATAAAGGTGGAGGAGTGTCCATATTCACCAAGGCTATTCACACCTCCAGGCTAGTTGCCCAACACAATGCATCTGAAAATCTCCAGGTGCAACTAACACTAGGTAAGACTGCAATCCAAACTGTAGCTTGCTACAGATCCCCAACCATGCCCCAAGATTCTCACTACACCTTTCTAAACATACCGGAAAATATTAAGATACAACCAAACACCCTAATACTGGGTGATTTCAACTACCCTGCCATTAATTGGGAAAACTACTCAGGTACCAACTCCTTTTCCCAATGGTTCTTGGAATTCATAAATTCCAACGCCCTGGATCAACTAATTCATTGTCCCACCAGGGGCTCCAATATCCTAGACCTGGTCATTACCAACATGGGAGATAGATGCTCCACACCAGTGGTCACCCCCTCATTGGCCAGGTCTGACCATAAGCAAATCACCCTTGACATCCACATCCCACCCCCCCCCAGTAAGGAAACCTCCTTAAAAAACTTCTCCAAAGCCAACTTCAAGCTACTGAAGTCAGAAGTGACAAACTTCACAACACCGATGCAGACGGGATCTGGAAGTTCGACTGCAGAATCCTACACTAAGGCATTGTACGAGCACATCCACTCGCGCATGAATTGTGCCATCCCAAATAGAACCAAGATGCTCTTCTCCAAAAAAAGGAAGCCAATCTGGTGGTCCGCTGCTATAAACAAACTATACAATAGAAGGAAGAAACTGTTGCAAAAAAGAGGAAAATCCCAGGATTCAAAAAACTCCCTCACCAGCCTCAGTAAGAAGCTGAGATCCCTCATAAAATCTTCAAAAGCTAGTTACGAAAATAAAATTGCCTAAGATTCCAAAGACAACCACAAGGCATTCTATAGTTATGTCAAGAATCTACATGGCAATGCTCAGATCTGCTCTGAGTTACAACAGAATGGCATTAAATATACTGATCCCAAGGATATTGCCAATATCCTGGCAGATCGATTTAGTGCCAACTTCACCCCCCTCTCACCCCCTAAAGGGCCCATCTCAATACCAAAAGATTGCCAAATTCCGATAATCACAGCCACACAGGTAGAAACTGCACTCTCCAAAGCTAAGAATACAGCATCCATGGGACCAGATGACATCCCACGCTGTGTACTACATGAACTACAAAATGAACTGGCACCTCACCTAAGTGTCATGTTTAATCATAGCCTCACCTCAGGCTTCGTGCCCACTGAGTGGCGCACAGCTACAGTTATCCCGCTCCACAAGGGAGGATCCACCTTGGATCCCAGGAACTACCGTCCCATCAGTCTGACAAGCCTGATTTGCAAGAGCATGGAACGCATTATCATGGAGCTTATAAACAAAGACATTGGCAATCTTCAAACACTGGACCCCACCCAGTTTGGGTTTGTGAAGGGCCGAGCTTGTCTCCTGAATCTCACTGACTTCTTCAAATCAGTCTCCAAAGCTGTGGGCGAGGGTAAGGCAGTCCACACAGCCTATCTGGACCTCACCAAGGCTTTTGGCACCATCCCCCACTCTGGAATCATAGGTAAACTTACTAAGCTGGGCATAAATCCCTACGTCACTCGATGGGTTGCTAACTGGCTTACTGACAGAACCCAGACAGTAAAAGTAGCCAACTCCAACTCCAGCTCCAGACAAGTGACAAGTGGAGTACCTCAGGGTTCAGTCCTGGGACCACTCTTGTTTGGCATCTACTTCTCTGAAGTACAGGCCAACAATAAGAGACTCTGGCTAACAAAGTTTGCAGATGACTGCAAACTGGGAGCCATTATTGAATCCCCAAATGATGTGGATATTCTACAAAAGGGCCTTAAAGAAACAGATCCCTGGTGCCAGAGCCATGGGCTCAAGCTTAATGCCAAGAAATGTATAGTTATCCCCTTTGGAAAAAAATATGTACCTATGAATTACCACATAGGTGGCAGGACAATAAACACTGAAAGTGTGATGAGAGACTTAGGGACACAGGTGGACAGTGGTCTCACTTTCGATAACCACATTGCCACAACAGTCAGGAAATCCTTCTATGTGGCACACCTCATCACTAAGGGCTTTTCATCCAGAAAAAAAGAAGTCATTGTCCCACTGTACTCATCCCTCATTAGACCCATTATAGAGTATAATGCCCTGTTTGGTATGTACCTCACAAGACATCTGCAACAGCTGGAAAGGCCACAGAAATACCTCACTAAAAGAATCACAGGCCTAAAGCAGATGCCATATACTGACTGCCTTAAAAAACTCCAGCTATACTCTGTGGCATATCGTCTACTCTGAGGCGATCTCTGCTTAACATACAAGGCCATGTCAAACCCTGAGCTGCTGGACATGCTCCACTTAAAGAAATCCCAATCCCTCAGAGCCACACGCTCCAGGGATCTAAACCTTGTCATCACAATGAACAAAACATGCTGGAGGGATAGGTTCCTGTCCCAGAGACTCCCCATATTCTGGAATAGACTGCCCATACATATCAAGCATAGCGCCTCATTGGCCCTCTTCAAAAGGAACCTTGATGATTGGATGGGAGATAGGAAATTCACCCCGGTGATCATGTCAGTCGCCCTGCTAGATAGGGGCCTGGAGAAGTAAATATTGTGGGAAGAAATATCCAGGGAATTGCTATGGCTAGGCTTGCATAGGCCCTAGGGCCGATAGCCTAGTACCAACCTATGAACCTATAAAGGAGACCCGGGGGTCAATCGTGTAAAAGTGCATCTCTCGGGGGATGACTGGGAGGTGGTATTAGGGCAAAGTAGCTTCTGCATTTTGAGTTGATGTGGCCGGCAAAGAGGTCGCAGCAAGGCTGGCCCCATTTGCGGAAAATCAACTCCGCAACCTGTTGTTTGAGAGACCACTCATGAGGGAGCAATATCGCCCTTCTTAGCTTGTCCGCTACCATGTTGGATTTCCCCGGGATGTGCGTTGCTAACAGAAAACGCTGGGACGACACAGCCCATTGCCAGACCCTGAGGGCTTCTCGACAAAGGGGGGTAAGACTTGGTTCCATAGTGCTTGTTCAAGTACCAGACTACTGACATGTTATCCATCTGAATTGCAATAGTTTCTTTTTTTTTCAAAACAGGTTTATTGTTTTAACATATAAGAGAAATATCATAACAATTTTATACAAGTAATTAAAAATAGGTATTATTATAATATTCAACAAAACAACTAAAGTATTTACATAATTGCAATAGTTTCTAGAGGGAGAGAGTCCTGAAAGTACTGCAACGCCAGAAGTACCGCTCTCAACTCTAGAACATTGATGTGCAGATGTGATTCTTGATCTGTCCATGTGCCTTGGGCAGTCTTTCCCTGAAAATGCCCCCCCCCCCATCAGGGAAGCGTCTGTGGTTACAGTGGCTACTGTCGGGGGGAGAACAAAGGGTCTTCCGATTGTGACATGAAGAGACGTCAACCACCACCGAAGGTCTCTCTTGCAAGAATCAGTGATGAGAATCATGTGGTGCATCGGTAGTTTCTTGTACGACCACTGAGCAAAGAGGAGCCATTGAAGAATTCACATATACATCCTTGCGAGTGGTATAGCCAGGATTGCTGCCGCCATCAAACCTAGTACCTTCAATACCTCTGCTGCTGTAGCTTTGTTCTTTGACACCAGTGAGTTGACGTTTTGGCGGAGAAGTGAGACTCTTTTGATAGGAAGACGTAGAGTGGTAGTTGAGGTATCTAACTCTGCTCCTATAAAAATGGTATGCTGTGATGGCGATAAGGCAGACTTTTCGAAGTTGATTGTAATGCCTAATTGATGGCAGAGTGTCAGAGTGTATTGTGTTGCCTGAGTCAACTGATGCCAGGTGGTAGCGGTGAGGAGCCAATCGTCTAGGTATGGAAACACCTGGAATCCTAGATGTCTCAGGTGAGCCATGACCACTGCCATGCATTTGTTGAACACTCTGGGGGCTGTAGTGAGACCAAAGGGCGGGGCTCAAAACTGGTAATGATTGGCTCCCAGCCGGAAATACAGATGATCTCTGGAGCATCTGTTCATCTTTATGTGAAAGTACGCGTCCTTGAGATCTATGGAGCACATCCAATCGCCTTTCCCTAGGAAGGGAAGAATGGACTGAAGCGTGACCATTTGGAACTTCTCTTTCTTTACAAACTGGTTGAGTCTGCTGAGGTCCAAAATAGGTCTCCAGTCCCCTGTTTCCTTTGGTACCAAAAAGAATATTGAGTAAGTTCCAAATCCAACTTGGTCTGCTGGGACTGGTTGGATGACTTTTTTTTTCTAGCAATCTGTGGACCTCTATGATTGCTTGTTCCCTGAGACTGGGTGGAACATCTGGGATTTTCTTTACAGGAATGGGAGGGGAAGAGAACAGTATGAAATATCCTTTGGAAATGATGCTTTGTACCCATGTATCTGTTGTTATGTTTAGCCAGGCTTCTGGGTACAAAGACAAGCGAACCCGACTGCCTCCAGAGCCGAACAGTCGGGCCCCCTTTCAGGGGCGCTGGTAGGGTTGACCAGAGAACTGACCCCTGTCACCCTGTTGCTGCGGACCTCCTCTGCCGTGGGGGCAGCGTCTTCTGTTATAACCCCCTCCTCTGCCTCTAGAGGGGGTTTCTCCATGTGTGTCCTGAAAAGCTCCCTGTGCTTTTCGGAACCACATTTTCCCTCTCCTAGGGCCCTTGGGGTAGGGCCGAGTAGGGGTAGAAAAGTGGACTCCAATGGTAGATAAGGTCTTGCCTTCCTGCTCACACCTCATTAAAGTTTCCTTTACTTTGGGCCCAAACAGTGATGAGCCATAGAAAGGGGGTGTTGATAAAGGAAGACTTAAAGGGTTCCGCAAAGGAACAGAAACGCATCCAGGCTTGTCTTCGAAGAGCAATGCCCGAACTAGCAGCTCTACTCGAACCATCAGCTGCATAGGATATGAGACACATGGACGAGTTTACCACTGAGTTTAGGGTAGTGAGCTGGGTGTTGACTTTGTCGGTCACCCCTGCAGCTACCGTACCCTGGAGAGTATCTCCTAGCTCTTTCAGGAGATCTCTTTGTAGTCTTGTAAAGTGGGTTACGTAGTTCAGTGATCGCACAGAAAAAGTCGCTGAACTAAACATGCATTTCCCATATCTATCTATGACCCTAGAATCTCTGTTAGGAGGATGGATGGATGTGGATGTCTCAGACACTTCCTTTTTGGTGGCTGCAGCTACCACCATGGCATCAACAGGCACTCCTTTTGTCAAAAATGGCTTGTCCACTGGGGCAGACATGAATTTATTGGGCTTACGAGGAACAGGTTCCATGGCCTCCTGTGACTCCCACTCCTTACGAGAGACCAGTTCCATGAGTTTGTCGTAAGGCAGAGACACCCAAGAAGTGGAAATTTGAGACCCAAAAGCCTTCAAGAGCATGGACTCGTCCTCAGTAGGGGTCTTGGACTGCCAATCGCCCCTCTGACTAAGGATCTCTAGTATCTCTGCAAAGGAGATATCCTCAGAGGGGGATCGAGGGGACCCTTCTGACTCATCCAAGTCCATGTCAGATGTCAAAAACTCCTGTGGGGAGTCTAAGTGCCTCCTCTTGCACAGTCTCTTCCTGGGCACCTCCTCAGTGGGGGGATCTGGGGAGGTCTCAGAAGAGCAGGGGACACCCTGTGGGGGTACTTGAGGCTCAGGGTCTCTACGCTTAGGGGGACCGGTAGATGAAAAAGCAGACACAGGAGCTTCAGGGGAGAGGGAAGGCTGAACCGATGCTGACGTTGTCTTTGGAGACAAAACTCTCCTCATAGCATCAAAGACATCATGGCTCCGACAAGAAGGAGTGGACGGACCCGCGAGTACCATCCGATCCTCCCGCACCGAAACCCTGGGCTCCGAGTCCGAGGTAGGAGTTGAGCTTATCCAAGCCGAAGCCTCAAGAGGAAGAGTCGGCACTGGCAAATCGGTTCGACTATTCTCCCCGGACCTGATGGGAGAGTGTCGGCTCCTAGAGTCCTCGGTCGGTGCCGAGGACATCCGAGTAGATGGAGCCAATAACACCGGTGCAGGTATCGGCTCCAAGGGTTCGACAATCATCAGTTCAGTATCCTTTGGCTCCGAGAGTCCAGTACGGCTCAGAGGAGGAGTAGACAAATCTGGTTCCATGGTCTTCGGCACCGACAAGCTGGTCGGGGCCAACAACAATTTGGCAAGTCCTGGTGCCTGTCAAAGCTTCTGCAGTAGCCGATCCATGTCCGAATATGAAAGGCTGACTGAGGACTTATCTGAATGCACTGAAGGTGCTGACAGGAGCACAGGAGAAGAGGGAACTTCACAGACTGGCTCCAATACTGAGAGCTGACTCCGAATCAAAGGTACACTCAGTTCCGAAGTCTGTGGAACCGATGACCCTCCCTCTGAAGTTTTTGCCTTTTTTGCCATTTTAGGATCTGTAGATTTTGTGGATTTTGAGTATTTGGAGGACGTGCTAGTACCCTCATGGCTACTCAACACCTCAGAAAAGGAATGCTGTAGTACTCCCCTGTCTATAAGCTTCCTCCTTCTCTCCAAGAGGACTCTTGAAGAAAAGGAATGGCAAATGCTGCAAGTGTCTTGGAGGTGTTTAGCCCCCAGACAGTAGACACATTGAATGTGTCCGTCAGTGACGGACATTTTCTGCCCACAATCTGGGCATTTTTTGAATCCCGATTTAGGATGGGATTTTTCCTTGTCATCCAACATAGTTAAGGAAAACAAAACCAGTAAACTGCAAAAGTACGAAAGTAAAGTCCTTACTTAACTTGTAAGACCCACAAAACAACTAAGCCCAATCCGGGCACTATCTATAACAAATAAGTATAGATTACAAATATAGGGCTAAAGAGGCCCATAGAGAAAAAACCCTGACTATTAGAAAGATTAATAAATCTAAATAGGGCTAAAGGCCCACACAAACCAACTAAGCCAACAGGGCACTAACTATCTAAAACTATAGATTCTATTATCTAATTATGAAACACTAACACACAACTATCTTATAAAAAACAAAAAAGAAAAGTTGTTTTATAAAACTTGCTGTTTGTTTTCACAAATGGTCCGAGCTAGCTGGATTACCGAGATCTCTCTTGCCCCGGCAAACTAGATATGAGGTAATTCCAGCAGTGCATTGTGGGATAAGGGGCTTGGTCTCGAGCTACTGGCAAACCATGAGCTTTGCTATTAGCCGTGTCAGAGCCAAGGATCGGCTTCGAACCCATCAGTGAGAATAAACGGCGAGATTTAACAACTTCACATCTACAGTTTCAATAGTTCAATAGTAGTAGGAGCAACGGGTCTTACCAAAAAGAATCGACAATCGTATTCAGATATGTTACCAATACATGTAACTCCTTACAAATTGCAGAAGGAGGCATTACTGGGCACATTGCAGATGCTGCAAAGAGCACTTTTGGCTGACATCAAAGATTGAAACAATACTAATTTCATGAACTTTAATCTTTCTTTGACTTAGGAATGGGGTCCATTCCCGTCATGGTATTAGAAACCGAAAAGATTTGGAGAAATTAAAAAGAAATATTATATTCATAAATCAGCAAAAAAGTATACTAAGAACTAAGCTGATACAGGACTTTGCTAATAGAGATGACTGCAATTAGGAGTATAGAGAATAGGTAAGAGGGGGTTGGAATTAACTTGAGGATGCTGGCAAAGGAATCAAGGTATCGGTAACAAATAATTAGAAAGGGAAAGGTAACAAAATGGGAAGAGGCAAAGACGACATTTGGATTACATGCTACTGATTGCCTTCCCTATCAGGGGTTGATATCAGAGTATTGAGAGGGGAATCCTAAATGAAAGACATATTCTGGTTGAGTTTTTAACTGAATCTAGAACAGAAGCAGCTATTAAAAAGGAATAATTTGTAGGGCATGTAAAATATTGCATAGTACAGTAATCAAACATAGGAGGTCAGAAAAGATTGGGAAGAGAGGTTAGATAAGCAATTCACAAAGAAACAATGGGAGGACATATGTATGGCTCCAAAATACGTAGCAAAATCTAGAATTTTTCCTCAGATAGATGGCAAATATTGTAGGTGTAATGGGGAAGAAAGAGATACCTGAGAGAAAGAAGTTATGTACCTACCATAACGTTCCGTTAGTTGTCTTTATCTCGCCTTCTTTCTTTCTGGTTGGGATTGGAGCCGATCCTCGGCTCCGACTCGGCCATCTTCAACAGCTCGAGAGCTGTTTACTGGCTCGACGCTACCCCTTATCCCATGATGCCTAGCGATAGCTAACTCCAGACATGGCAAGAGAAAAACCAGTCCAAAACAAATAGGTTGACTATACCTGCCATATTCTCTAAGTCAGTAGAGGAAACAAACCAGAGAACACCCAGCCAGTGAAATAAGAACTCCTCTTGATCCAATAGGACAGGGGGACGGAGGGTGGGACGCAAGAAAGAAGGTGAGATGAAGACAACTAACATGGAACATTATGGTAGGTACATAACTTCTTTATGTTAAGTTGTCTATCTCGCCTTCGTTCTTGCTGGTTGGGACAGCGTCCCTAGCACCTAATATCCTGGGAGGCTCATTGGAACAGATTCTTCAGAACAGTGGAACCAAAGTCAGCTCTGCTCCTGGAGACCATATCCAGCTTGTAATGAGAAATAAATGTATGAGGATATGCCCACATCACAGCTGCACAGATAGAATCCATGGGCAACCTAGACTGGAAGGCTATAGAGGTGGCCAAGGCCCTAGTAGAATGACCTTCCGGTTTGGTAGGTAACTCTTTGTTCCTTAACTGATAAATGAAAGTAATAGTCTGAGACAAGCATCTAGATAAGGTCACCTTGGAAACTGGGAGACCTTGTTTGCCTAAGGCATAAGAAAGGAATAGCTGGTCCGACTTCGTTATTTCCTCAGTTCTGTGCAGGTAATAACGCAATTGTCTATGAACGTCCACTTGGTGTAATTTGTATTCTGCCTTGTTGGTGTGACTAGGGAAAAACACAGGAAGGTCTATAGATTGTTTTAAATTATTTTCTGAGCAGACTTTAAGAAGGATTAGTCCTCAGAGCAACCCTGTCCTTATGAAAAACCAAGTATGGAGGACAAACACATAGCGCCTGAAGTTCGGAGACATGTCTGGCTGAAGTAATGGCTACCAGAAAGAGTGTCTTCCAAGATAAAAACTTAATGGAGCAGGACGCCGTTGGTTCAAAAGGGGGCAGAATTAAGGAAGTTAGGACCAAATTAAGGTCCCAAGGAGGAGGGGGATCTCTCACCGGAGGCCTAAGGAGAGTCATCCCTCTCAGAAAAGCTTTACAGAGCTTATGAGACATAATGTTAGAATTTGACAATCCAACATGAAAGTTAGAAATGGACGCTAATTAAACCCTGATCGGAGCAGAAGCGGACCCGGAATGAAAAAGTTGTGCTAGGAATTCCAGAATTTCGTGGACTGGGGCTGAAAAGAGATCTACATTCCTAGCCTCTGCCCAACAAGAAAAATGTTCCCATTTACTAGCATAAGTTTTCCTGGTTGTGGACTTGTGAGAGGAGACAATAATCTCACGTACAGCCGGGGAAATGCTAGGAAGCCTGGCTAAGGTTGGAAGTGGAGCAACCAAGCTGTGAGCTGGAGAGTTTGGAGGGATTGATGCAACCTGCCTGACTGATGAATCAGTAGATCTGGAATCGGGTCCAGATTCCAGGGCTGATCAAGAAGGTAATGGTGCAGGAACGGAAACCATATCTGATGAGGCCAGCAGGTACAGATTCTAATGCAGAGCAAAAGGATCCAAGTCAGGTTCGTCCTTCAAACTCTGGGCTCCATGGCAGCAGCCATTCTTCTAATCCCACTGGCCCGCTTTCATATGAGGATCCTTCAGTGGCTTTTGTTCACACAGTGGTCTTTCCAAGAGCTGTCCATGTCTCACATGATCCTGATTACAGAAGCATGTAAAAGGCACCTTTCATGTTGGATGGTCTCCCCACTAGTGACTCAGGCCAGACCCTTCATTCAGCCCCCTCCGGTAGCCACAGTGACCACAGACACCTCCCTGATAGGATGGGGGGGGGCATTATCTGGGCAGGACAGTCCAAGGCATTTGGCAACCTCACGAGTACCATCTGCACATAAATGTCCTAGAAACGACAGCCATGCTCCTAGTGTTGCAAGCCCTTCAGGACTCTCTTCCTTCCGGGACCATTGCAATTCAGACAGACAATATGTCAGTCGTGTGGTACATCAACAAGCAGGGTGGAACCAGATCCTACCCCCTGTGTCGAGAAGCACTCAGACTGTGGCAGTGGGTGATTTCCTCCCAACATTTTCTGATTGTGACGCACATCCCTGGGAGGTCCAACGTCATAGCGGATAGGCTCAGCAGAGCTATCCTCATGCCTCACGAGTGGTCTCTGAATCAGGAAGTTGTGGATCTTATCTTCCGCAAATGGGGACAGCCTTGCTGCGATCTTTTTGCCACCCCCTTCAACAGCAAATGCAGCAACTACTTCTCCCTTCTTCCGCTTCCAGGTCACACACCCAGAGACGCTCTAGTCCACGATTGGCCTCAGGGACTTCTCTGTACCTGCTGACGAATTGTAGACACCTTTTCTAGCGGTAGCCTTGAAAACATGTTCCTTGTGTCTAAGTCTGCTCCTATGTAAGCGATAGATTGACAGGGCAACAAGGCAGATTTTTGAAGTTTATTGTAATGCCTAGCTGGGAGCAGATTGTGATTGTGTAGTCCCTGGCTTGTAGGAGTTGATGCCTGGTAGTAGCAGTGAAGAGCCAGTCATCTAGATATGGAAACACCTGGAATCCTCGACGTCTCAGGTGAGCTGTGACCACTGCCATACATTTGGTGAACACCCTGGGGGCTGTGGTGAGTCCAAAGGGCAGAGCTCTGAACTGATAATGACTGGCTCCCAGCCGGAAGCGAAGAAATATCCTGGAGCGCCTGTCCATCTTGATATGGTAGCACGCGTCCTGAAGATCTATTGAGCACATCCAATTGTCCTAACCCAGAAAGGGTAGAATGGACTGTAGCGTGAACATCCAAAACTTTGTTCTTTGTACAGACCTGTTTAGTCTGCTGAGATCCAGACAGTCTCCAGTCCTCTGTCTTTTTTGGTACCAAAAAGTAAGTTCTGGATCTGTGCTGGTCTGCCGGGACTTCCTGGATAACTCTTATTTTCTAGCAGTTTTGAAACTTCTATTACTGCTTGGTCCTTCAGATTGGGTGGAACATCTGGAAGGGATTTCTTTGACGGTAAGTGGGGTTGATGGAAGGGAATTTTGTAACCTCCGGATATAACGGACCGTACCCATCTGTCTTGCGTGAAATTTTGCCAGGCTTTTGGGTACAGTGAAAGTCTTCCCCCGACTGCCTCCAGAGGTGAGCAGCCGGGCAACCCTTCAGGGATGCTGAAAGGGCTTATCAGAGAAAGATTCTCTGTTGCCCTGGTTCTGCGGACCCCCTCTGCCATGAGGGTGGCATCTGTTATTATTGTTTCCCCCTCTGCCTCTGGAGGAAAAATCGCTACATGTGTCAGGCAAGGCTCCCTGGAATTTTCAGAACCACATCTTGCCACTCTTCTGACCTTTGGGGTAAGGTCTAGAGGGAGTGGAAAAACGAACTCCCACGGCAGAGAGTCTTGCCTTCTTGCTCACACCTAGTCAAAGTGTCTTTCACCTGTGGTCCAAATAGAAAGGAACCATCAAACGGGGTGTTGGTGAAAGACGCTCGAAAGGGTTCCGCAAAGTTACACAGCCGCATCCATGCATGCCTCCTAAGAGCCACACCCGTGCCTGCGGCTCTACTCGCACCATTGGCTGCATAGGAAATAAGCCTCACGGAGGAGTTAACTACAGAATTAAGCATCGCCAGCTGGGAAGCTACTTTAGCTTGAGCTCCCTCAGCTGATGGATCTTGAAGGGTATCTCCGAGCTCTTTAAGGAGATCCCTCTGAAGCTAGGTAAAATGACATAAGTAGTTCAGTGACCTCATAGAGAAGGTCGCTGAAGCAAACATTTGCTTCCCATATCTGTCCATCATCCTAGACTCCTTGTTAGGAGGATGGACAGATGAAGAGGTCTCCGCTAACTCTTTTTTGGTGGCTGCTGCTGCTACCACCATGGCATCAACAGGAACACCTTTAGTAAGGAATTGCTTATCCAGGGATGCTGTGATGAATTTACAGGTCTCCTCGGAGTTGGTTCCACTGTATCCGGAGCTGACCAGGCCTTTCGAGCCACCACTGCCATAAGTGGATCGAAAGGCGGAGAAACCCAGGAGGTGGAAGGTCGGGAACCGAAAGCATCCAGAAATACAGACTCATCCTCGGTAGGGGCTAGGGGATTCCAGTTCCCCCTCTGCTTAAGCATTTCTAGGATGTCCGAGAAGGAAACATCTTCAGAGGGGGATCTCGGGGACCCTTCCGAATCATCTAAGTCTGTATCAGAAGTGACAGACTCGGGGGAGTCAATGTGCTTCCTCTTGCACTTCTTCTTACAAGGGGGCTCCTCTGAATGATCAGGGGAGGCCTCAGAAGAAGAGGAAACACCCAGTGGGGTGTCCTGGAGCATCGGTTCCCTATGCTTGGGGCCTGGAGGAGGAGCAGAGGTTGGCACAGGCACTACAGGGGACGGAGCTGGTGGGGCTGATAGTGGAGCTAACTCGGTAGCCAGCACACCCCTCATGACATCGAAGGCATGCCTGCCACGATGCAGAGAAAGCTCCGGTTCCGAGGAAATAGGAATCTTTCTCTGCACCAAGGGAGACGGCTCCGAGGCCAATGTAGGAGCCGAGCTCACCTGCGCCTAAGCTCCGAGAGGGAGAACGGGGTCGGACAAGGGTCTGATGCCACTCGGCCCCTCGGAGCCGATGAGGGAGCCCCGATGCCCAGATCTCTCAATGGATGGTGCCACTGAGGGGATCGGAGCAGACGTCGGAACCGAAGGAGATAGAGTTATCGGAGCCGACGGTTCCACTACTCGAACCCCAATGAAATCTGGCTCCGAACTCATTGGAGTCGGAGGAGGAACATCGAGGGAAGTGGACGGAGCCGACACCTGTTGAGGATAGCTGGACAACATCTTGGCAAGTGCCTGCGACTTTAGAAACCTACTGACCACTCTCTCCACATCATGATCTGACAGCCTAGAGGATCAAGAGGAGTGAGAGGATCGGTGACCAAGCTTGCTCTGAAGTAAAGGAGACCGAGGAGCCAAGTGCACCGATTCTAGTGAAGCGGACCTCACCTCTTGTGGCTCCACGACAGCTCCGAAGTCTCTGATGGAGCCGACGGGGAGATTGTCTTGTCAGTGCCAGCCGGAACCGAAGTGGAAGGTAAAATCTGAACCGAAGATGACTCCGAACTTGGAGCCGACAGCTTGGTGGGTTTAGGGGCTTTCACAGGCTGAGAGCTCTTGGCCTGTGAATCCTGGGGTTTTAAAAGACCCCTAAGAATAAGCATATTCTTACGCTCCTGCAGGACTCTTGGACTAAAGGCATGGCAGATAGAACAAGAGTCCTGCAGGTGCACAGCGCCTAAACAATAGACGCAAGAAGTGTGCCCATCTGTCAGAGGCATTTTCTGACAGCATGAGTCACACTTCTTGAACCCAGAAACCTTGGATTCCTTTGACATCCTTAAAGAAAGAAAACAATTATAACAACAACTACCAGAGACAATATACAGTCTACACAAAAAAACACACTCTACTATAAGACTATAACTAAAGGTTTTTTTTTTTTTGTAAATAGGAAAGCCTCTAACTTAAAACGGCTAGCCTATGAGAGAAAGGTAGAAGGAAAGCCTCTAACTTAAATGGCTAATCTGATAATAAGAGATGGGGGGGGGACTCTCTAATTTAAACGAGTTCTACAAGAAAAAGAAGGGATACTACAACTAAACACTAACTATCACAAAACAAGACTAACGTTAATAATAAAACACTAAAAGTGTTGAAATCTAGAGTAAGAAAGTTATACAAAAAACTTTATACGAGCCTGAGCCAAAAAAATGACACCTCGCAGCTGAAGCGGCAAACGAGATCTGGGTAGCTATCACTAGGCATCATGGGATAAGGGGTAGCCTCGAGCCAGTAAACAGCTCTTGACCTATTGAAGATGGCCGAGTCAGAGCCGAGGATCGGCTCCGATCCCAACCAGCAAGAATGAAGGCGAGATAGACAACTTAACATCATATGTTCTTGGAGTGTAATGAGTTGGCAGACTTTAAAAAATCACTACAGAGTACTCTGCCAGGAATACTGGATGAGCAAAAGACTATAACTAAGGGAATGATTTTTTTGAGCCAAGATATAGGATCTAAATTGCCTAGACAAAGTAAGGCCTTGTCAAGTTTAATTCTGGCGGCTGACAAAAATGCAATTACTAGAAAATGGAAATCAAAGTCTAAACCAACTGTACTTGAAGTAGTGAATATTGTATTAGGGATAAAGGAATAGGAAGTTGGGATCTTTAGAAAACAATAGGAGTAAATTACATAAAAAAAAAAAAGAAACTGTGCGAACAATATACGCAGAAAATGCTTTGAAGGAGGAATGAGGTTTAAGAAAAGGCAGGAATTGAACAACTTATGTCTATATTATATTAGCAAATGCACTGAATTGCGAATGCTGTATAATCGACCCACAATCCCTGAAAATCCAAAATGATGAACACATGGATCAGCAATTTTTTTCCCAGGGAAAAAAAATTGCTGATCCGTAAAAAAAAAAAGAAAAAAAAAATCCAACCACAAAGTCCCGAAAATGACCCAGTGATTTTTTTTTTCCTAGGAAAAAAAATCACTGTTCTGTGCTTTCGGAATTTTGCCATTTTGTGTAATGACGTTCAACAAAAAAAGACGTTATGTAATCACCATAACGTTCCATGTGAGTCGTTCATCTTGCCTTCATTCTTACAGATGGGTTCAGAGCCAATCCGCGGCGCCGAGTCGGCCTACAACAAAGCTTGAGGTCTTCAGAAAGCTCGAGGCCAAGTCCCTATCCCATGATGCACCGTGAGTTACCTCAGATCTTGTTTGCTGCATCTAATAATACCATGTGCCATTCTGTCACTCTTTAGGAGAAAACCCATAGAAAGACTGAGCAACCAGGATACAAACTAGTATCTCGGTCCTTGAAAAACCCTAGGGTGGGAAGTAAGAATGAAGGCGAGATGAACAACTCACATGGAACGTTATGGTGAGTACATAACTGCTTTATGTGAAGTTGTTCTATATCACCGTTCATTGTTACAGATGTGTAGCGTCCCAAGCACCATCTTTCTCAGCTGGCTCACAGCAGTATGTTTTGCAGGACAGTAGAACCAAAGGAGGCCCTATCAACTCTGTAATGAGTGATAAAGGTATGAGGTCTTGACCAAGTGGCTGCTGCACAAATGTTGTCTATAGTAAGCCTAGCAGAAAAGGCAGAAGATGAGGACACTGCTCTGGTAGAATGAGCCTTAATTTTGTGCTGTAAATGTAATTTGGCAGCTGAATAAGTGAAGGTGATGCAATCAGATAACCATCTGGATAGTGTTGTTTTTGCCACTGGCATACCTTTCCTAGAATCTGAAAAGGAAACGAAAAGTTGTTCTGATTTTCTGAACTCTTTTGTTCTATCCAGGTAAAATCTGAGCTGTCTATGAACATCAAGTTTTTGCAGCATATATTCTAAGTTGTTGGTGTGTTTGGGGAAGAACACTGGTAACTCTATGATCTGGTTGAGGTTAGCTTCAGTACAAACTTTAAGTAAAAATAAAGGATTTGTTCGGAGGGACACTCTGTCAGCACGGAAAATCAAATAAGGAGGCGTTATGGACAATGTTTGTAGCTCTGATACTCTATGGGCCGACGTGATGGCTACTAAAAAGATAGTCTTCCCAAGATAAATATTTCAAATCACATGAGGAAGCTGGCTCAAAAGGTGGGAGAATAATGCGTGAAGGCATAACATTTAGGTTCCATGGGGTATAAGGGGATTTCACAGGTGTTCTGAGATGGAAGGTCCCTTTGAGAAAAGCTTTGGATAGCTTGTGTGGCATTATGTTCAATCTTTCAAAGCCAATGTGAAAATTAGAGATAGCGGCAAGCTGTGCCCAAACTGTAGCTGCTGCAGCTCCTTTATTGAAAAGCATAGTCAAAAATTCTAATATTGAGGAAATGGGGGCATGATAGGGATCAATGTTATTTTGAGAAGCCCATATAGAAAATCTTCTCCATTTGCTAAGGTAGAATTTTCTAGTAGAAGACTTATGAGAAGATATCAAAATATGCTGGGTTTCATTTGAGAGGTTATGGAACCTGGCTATGTTGGGAATTGGAGCAGCCAAGCTGTTAATTTCAGGGACTGAAAAGAGGGATGAAGAGCCCCCGACGAATGCATCAAAAGGTCTGGAACTGGGTCCAGAATCCAAGGCTCTTCCAAGACATGAAGTTGAAGGAAGAGGAACCACATCTGACGAGGCCAATGACGGGCTATTAGAATGATGGTCCATCCTAGGTCTTTTGCTTTCTGTAATACTTTGAGTATCAAGGGAATTGGTGGGAATGCATAGAGGAGACCCGGAGGCCAATCGTGTATGAGTGCGTCCCTTGGGGCTTCTCCCGGAGTGGGAATCAGGGCAAAGTAGCTTCTACATGGGGAGGCAAAAAAGTCACAGCAAGGCTGGCCCCACCTGTAGAATATTCTCTCCGCTATGTCTTTTTTGAGGGACCACTCATGAGGCAACAGAATTGCACTGCTCTGTTTGTCTGCAATCATGTTGGATTTCCCCGGGATGTGCATTGCTATCAGAAAGTGCTGGGTGGATGTAGCCCACTGCCATACTGTTAGAGCCTCGCAACAATGGAGGTAGGACCTGGTTCCTCCATGTTTGTTCAAATACCAGACCACTGACATGTCCGTTTGAATCGCAATTGTCCCCAGAGGGAGAGAGTCCTGAAAATACTGCAACACCAAAAGTACCGCTCTCATCTCCAGGACACTGATATGCAGATATGTCTCTTGTTCGGTCCATGTGCCTTGGGCTGTTCTTCCCTGAAAATGCCCTCCCACCCTATCAGGGAAGCATCCGTGGTCACTGTGGCCGCTGGTGAGGGTAGAATAAAAGGGCAACCTATCGTTACATGAAGAGAAGTCAACTACCACTGAAGATCCTTTTTGCATGTGTTTGTGACAATTATGAGATGAGACATTGCGAGTTCTTGATAAGACCACTGAATGAATGGTAGCCATTGTAGAATTTGCATGTGCATGTGACCCAATGGTATCGCTATTATTGCAGCTGCCATCATGCCTAACAACTTTAGCACTTCTGATGCTGGAACCTTGTCTTTGGATATGATGTTCTGGACCTGCTGACGAAGTAGTAAAACTCTTTCTGCTGGAAGTTTTAAAGTGGTGGTGGTGGTGGTGTCCAGCTCTGCTCTGATAAAAACAATATGTTGCAATGGTGACAAGGCAGATTTTTCTGAATTTATGGTAATATCCAGATGATTGCAAAGAGTAAGAGTGGTGTCCCTGGCTTGTATTTGCTGATGCTTGGTGGTGATGGTGAGGAGCCAATCGTCTAAGTATGGAAACACCTGGAATCCTAAACGCCTCAGGTGAGCCGTAACCACTGCCATACATTTGGTGAACATTCTGGGTGCTGTAGTCAGACCAAAGAGCAGGGCTCGAAACTGGTAATGATTGGCTCCCAGCTAGAAGCGCAGATGATCCCTGGATGGTCTGGCCATTTTTATATGGTAGTACGCATCCTGTAGATCTACCAAGCACATTCAATTGTCTTTCCCTAAGAAAGGAAGTATCGACTGAAGCGTGACCATCCAGAACTTCTCCTTCTTGACAGATCTGTTTAGTCTGCTGAGGGGCAAAATAGGTCTCCAGTCCCCTGTCTTTTTTGGAACTAAAAAGAATCTTGAGTACGTTTTGGATCCTGTCTGGTCTGCTGGGACTGGTTGGATGACTCTTTTTCTTAGCAATGTTTGGACCTCTACTGTTGCTTGTTCCCTATAACTGGGTGGAACCTCTGTGATTTTTATTGTCAATGGAAGGGGAGTGGCAAAAGGAATGAAATATCCTCTGGAAACTATACTTTGTACCCAGTTGTTGTTTGTTATTTTGAGCCAGGCGTCTGTATACAAAGATAAGTGACCCCTGTCTGCCTCAGGAGTAGGACAGTCAGGCTTCCTTTCAGGAGCACTGGTAGGGCTTCCAAAAGAATTGGTCTCTGTCACCCTACTTTTGCAGGCCCCCTCTGCCGCGAGGGTGGCTTCTTCCATTATTGCCCCCTCCTTTGTCCCTGGAGGGGAGTTCACCACGTGTGTCCAAAAAGGCTCCTTGGACCTTTCGGAACCACATCTTCCCCCCCTTTTGACCCTTGGGGTAGGGTCTGGTAGGGGTGGAAAAATGGACTGTGATGGCAGAAAGAGTCTTTCCTTCCTGCTCACACCTGGTCAAAGTTTCCTTAACTTTGGGCCCGAAAAGGGACGAGCCATCAAATGGGGTGTTGACAAAGGATGACTTAAAGGGCTGCGCAAAGGAACACAAGTGCATCCAGGAATGTCTCCTGAGTGCAATTCCTGTACCCGCTGCCCTACTCATTCCATCAGCTGCAAATGAAATGAGATGCATGGACAAGTTCACTATGGAATTGAGGGTAGCAAGCTGGGAGGCAATTTTGTCTAAAGTTCCTGTAGCTACCGTACCCCGAAGAGTATCTCAAAGCTCTTTTAGGAGGTCTCTTTGCAGTCTCATAAAATGTGTGAGTTTAGTGAACGCATGGCAAAAGTCGCTGAACTGTACATGCGCTTCCCATATCTATCCATGATCCTGGAGTCTCTGTTAGGAGGATGCATAGAAGGAGAAGTTTCTGACATCTCCTTTTTGGTGGCTGCCGCCACCACCATGGCATCAACTGGAACTCCCTTGGAAAGGAAAGACTTGCCCTGAGGGGCAGAAATAAATTTATTGGGCCTCCAAGGTGTCCGGAGACTCCCACGCCCTTCATGAGACCAGCTCCATGAGCTCATTGAAGGGTGGAGACACTCAAGAGGTGGAGGGTTGAGACCCAAAAGCCTTCAGGAGAACCAACTCATCTTCAGTAGGGTTGGTGGACTTCCAGCCGCCCCTCTGCCTGAGGATTTCTAATATCTCAGCAAATGAGATATCTTCAGAGGGGGACCGTGGGGACCTTTCTGATTCATCTAAGTCAGTGTTGGACGTGAGAGACTCCTGTGGAGAGTCTAGGTGCTTCCTCTTGCAAATTCTCTTCCTGGGAACCTCATACGTGGGAACTTCTATTGAGGTCTCGGAAGAGCAGGGGCCACCCAGTGGGGTTTCCTGAGGCTCAGGGTCTCTATGCTTTGACAGGATCTGTGAGGCAGAAGTGGACACAGGCACTTTTGGGGAGGAGGTAATTAGGCCTGAAGTTGTGGCTGTCTTGGGAGACATCACTCTCCTCATGGCTTCAAAGGCACCGATGCTCCGATGAGAAGGGACCACCAGATCCGAAGAAACCACTGATCCCCTTGGCACCAGAACAGTGGGCTTTGAACCAGAGGTAGGAGATGAACTCATCCAAGCCGAGGACCGAGAGGCAAAGTCAGAATTGACAAGTCAGTCCGATTATCCTCCCCGAACCTGACTGGAGAGTGTCAGCTCCTCGACTCCTCAATAGGCACCAAGGAAGTCCAAGTAAACAGAACCAATGGTACTGGACCAGGCATCGGCTCTGAAGGCTCAACAGTCATCAGGTCCGACTCCTCTGGCTCCGAAGGACCAGTATGGCTCGGAGGAGGAAAGGAAGTTGATGGCATTACGGTCTTCAGCTCTGAAACCACTTGGGTCAGAGCCGATAAAAATTTAGCAAACGCCGGTGCCAGCAGCAACTTCTGCACCACACGAACCACATCCAAATCAGATAGGCTGATCGAGGACTGAGATGAATGTATGTATGAAGGCACTGACTGGAGAATGGGAGACTTTAATACTTCGGACACCAGTTCCAGGACTGGGGACTGGCACCGAAAAGACAGGGCGCTTGGCACCGAGGGCTGTGGCGCCGACGTCGACGTTTTTTTAAATTTTTTACTTCAGAAGAAGAAAAAGAAGCCTTTGAACACTTTGAAGACTTGCTAGACTTATCCTGGTCACTCAAAGCTTCCTGAAAAGAAGATTTCAGAAGTCCTCTGTCTATGAGTTTTATTTTTCTTTCTTGAAGAACCCTGGAGGAAAAAGAATGGAAAAGAATGGAAAATCTCATTTCCTCTCTACTTTCACTGGCTTGTGTGAGTAATCACAAAAATCAAAAACCCCACCCTTCAACTATTTAAATTTATTGGCCATCCTACTGTATTCCATAGTACCAGAATACAAAAGTGACCACCCCTTTCAACCCATCTTGCTGTTTTAAAAATACCTCACTAAAAGAATCACAGGCCTAAAGCAGATGCCCTATGCTGACCGCCTTAAAAAACTCCAGCTATACTCTGTCACATATCGTCTACCCAGAGGCGATCTCTGCTTAACATACAAGGCCATGTCAAACCCAGAGCTGTTGGACATGCTACACTTAAAGAAATCCCAATCCCTCAGAGCCACACGCTCCAGGGATCTAAACCTTGTCATCACAATAAACAAAACATGTTGGAGGGATATGTTCCTGACCCAGAGACTCCCCAGACACTGGAATAGATTGCCCATACATGTCAAGCAGAGTGCCTCTTTGGCCCTCTTCAAAAGGAACCTTGACGATTGGATGGGAGAAAGGAAATTCACCCCGGGGATCACGTCAGTCGCCCTGCTAGACAGGGGTCCAGGGAAGTAAATAGTGTGGGAAGAAATAGCCAGGGAATTGTTATGGCTAGGCTTGTATAGGCCCTAGGGCTGATAGCCTAGTACCAACCTATGAACCTATAAATGGAGCAGCTTTCTTGGAAGTCCAGGACAATATACACAATTAACGTGACTATCTGTCACAGACATCTTTTGTCCACATTTTGGACACTTTTTAAAGCCTGACTTGGGATGCTTGTCTTTCTTCTGGTCAGCCATAATCAAAACTACAGTATCAAGAAAAAAGTCTGCTGTACTTTTAAAGAGAATAGACACACCCACATAATTAGTAAGTTAAACTAGTACAGCTAAACTAGTGAAATAAGCCCTAAACAACAAATGGGCTGAATAAGAATATACTGTGAATTAACTATCACTATTCAAAAACACTCACACACTAACTACTTATTTAAACTACAAAGCTATATAATATTATAAAGGCACACCAAAAGGAAATGGAATATTAAAGGCCTATAAGAAAAACGAAGGCCAAAAGGAGAAGAAATATACTACTAATAAGCAATAAAAGCTATAACTATTAAAGACTATACTGGCCCGAGCTGTGCAAGGAAACCTCCGATCTATTGCTGCGGCAAACTAGATCTGGGGTAACTCAAGGTACATCATGGGACAGAGACTTGGCCTCGAGCTGTCTGAAGACCTCGAGCTTTGTAGTAGGCTGACTCAGAGCCAAGGATCAGCTCCGAACCCATCTGTAAGAATGAACGGCGAGACAGAACAACTTCACATCAGCGTTCCCAATTTAATGCGTTCGCTAAAATAATAGGAACCCAACATATGTGATATACAATGTTTGTAAATGAATACTTTTATATAAGTGTAGGTGCACCTATGTCACAAGTGATAATTCAATAAAGGTGTTAAAAAAGGAAAAGAACAAATAAAGTGTCCAATCTTAGTACTTCACTGACCCACACTGAGCATGCACAAATGACAGGCATCATGAGTATATAAAGGTAAATATTTACAGTCTCTATTATTTAGCGTTTTATTAATAGGTAATGACCAATTGCTTTGCTTGTTATGTTCAGCATATAAGCTAACTAAAATAGTTAGCTTAAGCGCTGAACATGAGAAGCTTTTAAAATAAAACTATTTTCTTGGATGACCATGTCCCCCCTGGAGTTGTGGGCCCTGGGCAGCCTCCCGAATTGACCCTATTGCAATCTGACACTGATTGCAGACTTTCTGAAATGCTAAGGAAAAAAGATTAAAACTATGGTGAAAAAATGAAATTGTTAACCAGTGTACCCTTATTTCAGGAAAACCTAGAACCTCTGTCAAGAATTTCAGCTAGTAATTGTAGAATGTTGGATTGGTGCTGTAATGCAGTCTAGTCCTTGATTAGGAGCTTACAGTGAGAATTCTGTCAACTTTCCTTTACTATTTTTTTCTCGCAGAAGACTGCTCTTGCTATCAGGACTTTGACTACCCTGGAGGGTATGAATGGTTCCTGCCATTAACAGTATTAAGGAAGCCATGCAGTTAATTCGAGGGACTGAAAATCCTGGTGAGGCTTGCCAAAAAGATGAGATAGAAGACCTAAATGAGGCTCTAAAAGGACAGGTTTACTTATACGAATTGGCCACAGAAGAGGAAACCATACTTTTCAGGGCCAAAATGGAACTATGACAATATCACATTATTAAAGAAAATGGGAGAAAGGCACAAAGAAGCCATGGAGTCCACTTGTGGACTACAATATCCTTTGATGACTGACCCTCTGGAGTGACGATGGAAAAGAAGTTGCTGCACTTGACAATATCTGGGATGCATACAGGCCCCATAAAGTTTCCTCCAGTGATGGAAAATCATCGCTTTGCTGTTAACAGACTGAAGAACCGCACTTGTGGCATCAGAAGTTATCTGCTGAATCTGTTTACTAATGATTTGGCTCCACTAGGAATTTGCATTTCTGTCAAAAACGTAGTGTGAATTGATCACCCATTCCTACAACCTTACTGGCTCTCAACATAAAGACTACAGAAGTACCTCACCAGGAGGATCACTGGCCTCAAACTGATGCCCTATGCAGCTCGACTGAAGAAACTCCAGCTGTACTCGGTTGCATACCACCTAGTCAGAGGTGATCACTACCTGACATACAAGGCCATGTCCAACCCAGAATTGATGGACATGCTCCACCTAAAGAAAACCATATCCCCTTGAGCCACACACACTAGGGATTTAAACCTCACCACAACAATAAATAGGACATGCTGGAGGGATAGATTCCTGTCCCAAAGACTTCCCATGCTTTGGAACAAGATTCCAATCTACATTAGGCAGACCTCTTCGCTAACACTCTTCAAGAGAAACCTTGACGAGTGGATGGGAAACAGAAAGTTTACCCCGGGGATCACTTCAGTGGCTCTGCTGGACAGAGGTACAGGAAACTAATCTAAGGGGGCGGTGAAAGCCAACACATTCTGGCTAGGCTTATAAATGCCTTCGGGCAGATAGCCTAGTACCAACCTATGAACCTATGAACGTATAAAGATGGAGGATCTCCCCCCTCCCTTTTGTTGGTGTAGCAGACTACTTGCCTGAGTGTACAGCAATTGTACCTTGTTGAAGTTGATCCTGAAAAGCATGCAATGTCAAGAGGAGCACCCTCATCTGTAGGATATGTATTTGCAAAGAGGCCTCCAGCTGAGTTCAAATCCCTTGAACAATAAGCTCCAAGCAATGCTCCCCCACCATATGGAAAACATCTATGGTTATTGTAACTAGGGGTGGCAAAGAGTATCCTTTGCTGAGACTGGGAAGATGTAGCCACCACTGAAGATACTTGTAGCATGTTTGGATGGATGAATGGGTTGATGCATTGGGTGCTTTATATGAGACATTTGAATATTAAGAGCTCATTACAACACTCTCATATAAAATCTCACCAATGGTGCCATACATATTGGGTTTGCCATAAGATTCACAACTCATAGTATGATGGCTGGTGTTGGACAGGAATAGTTTGAATAAAGTAGCCTGCCTTGAGAAAGATTGGTTAAATTTAGTTTTGTGTCTAAATAACAGCCTATAAACATATGTGATTACAACTGTTCCAGCTACAACTTCACATTGTTCACTAAAATTTCCCAAGGCCAAAAAACAGTCAACGAAAGTAATCCCCTGCAAGAATTAAGGATTCTCTTCAGGTGGTAACCATAAGCAGTTAACTAGGTAAGGGACCACTTTCATTCCAAGCAGTCTCAGGTAAGCTGTAACCACTGGCATGCATTGGGTGAACATCTGGGCAGCTGTAGTGAGACCAAAGGTCATGGCTCTGAACAGGAAGCAACTGACTCCCATATGAAACTGCAGAAATGTCCTGAATGCCTTGCCTATCTTTATAGACACAGACTTATCCTAGAGGTTCAAAGAACCATCCAATTTCCCACCTGAAGGCAAGGAAGAAAAGACTACACTTCAACTATCTAGAATTAGATTTTCCTTACATAAAAAAATTAGGCTATTGTGGTCTAGGATTGATGAGAACTCCTTTGCCTTTTTGAAGTCTAAAAAGAATCTGTAGGAACCCTTGGATGCTATTGTGACAAAGGGGGATACTGTCAGCACAGCTAGCTGGAATTTTGTAAATAATTTTTACGTCATTTGTGAATATCAACATGATTTATATAAGATGCTTGTGTTACAAATGTATTAGAACTGTATGTCGTGTATATTAAACTGCTGGTACAGAAGTGTGTGTTGAAAATGTTTTTGCAAAGTGCTGTTTGAAATGTAACTACAGTGTGCCCTGTTGGAATAGAACAGAAATGTACATACACTATTGTAACTGTTTAAATGTATATATTTTAACAATGGAATCTGGAATACAGGAGGTTAACTTCAGGAAAAATAGATTAAATGAAATTACTTTATGGATACATAATAAAAGATGGTATATTTCCGTTTTCAATGAGCTAGAGAGACAGTCTGTGACAAGAAGCTTTTTGTATTATCTTTATGGTGAAATAATTACTAGTCTTGAAATGTGAAGGAAGGCAATTGTTTTATGACTTCCAGCACTCTGCCAAAGATCTGAGGTCTATGTATTTTCACAGGTAGATACTAAATACTGTCAGCTTACAGCAGTGGGGGTTTTAGCTTGGATAGTGTCAGATGACAAGAAATGATGTCACTCTGCAAGCTATCCCAGCAGCAATATTTGAGATATTACTTTGAGAACTCTCTTAGAGAGACAGGGCATTCTGTATTATTTCTTGGACCTAACAAGAACCATTTACCACACATCTGCCTTGCTGTAATGAAGTAAGTTTCTAGGGTATAGTAACTCTCTTAGATACAGTCAGGAATATGGTGAAGTTTAGTTTAGATATTTTCCTTTATTTGTTTGAGACTGTCCTGCAATGTTGTTTTAAATATTTCCTGTGGTTTTGAACTCTGATGTCACTGTGAATATATATTTAGTGTTGCCTTGTTCTTTTATTATTTATTATTAAACATATTTAAACCTTTCATTGTGGCTGATCTGTGTAGAGATATTTAAGTTTTGAGAGTACTTGCATGTTTATCTGATGACACTGTGTGGGTCACTCCTAATAGCCTAGCTCTTGGTCAAACTACCATTTGTATTAATACTAATATTACACAGAAAGATTGGACACCCTTTGTTAAGGGCCTTAAAGTAGCTGATGAGGAGTTGACTGAGGACAGTAATAACTACCTTATAGTCTGGGCAGAAGTGGGTATAGTTAGTAAACCCGTGTCAGCCTCTCCCAGGTGTCTGTGTGTGTAAATCAAACCTCAAAGAGTGTGTATGTCAGCTACTTAGGCAGGGACACAAAGCACTGGCCAGAAAGAGAGGGTGCTGGTAGGTTTTGGCTTAGTCACTCAGCTGAGATCTCAACTCTGTAGCTGTGTCAGTGGGGGTCTTATTGGGGATTTTGAGAAAGAGGGAGAAACCAGCCCCGGACTGACTGTGCTCTCTGTGTGCTCTTAAGGGAAATTGCATTTCATGCAGAGAGCTGTATCTGGAAGTACTGTATGTGCACTTGTCATCCTCCCAGTGAACGTTCCCCCACAGTTGCCAGTGGTTAGGACTGAGGCTCCTTGATTACTGATCCAGTGGTGGGGCGTCACACCTATATAGTCTGATGGGATGTCTTGGATGGCTCATTTTGCTACGAGGTTGGATACTTTTATTCCTTCTGCTGAATTCTGGTGGGATGGAATATGGAACCCCTGACAGCCGCCAAAGGTGGACTGTCAGGCAAGCCATCATGAGTAATGTGGCTGATTCCCAAGGTGAATGTTATGGACCACATGTTTTTGTAGTCCACCTCTGTCTATAAGGTGCTATCCATGGAGAAATGTACGTGACCTTGGGAGTTTCTGTCAGATCATTATTGAAAGGTGAATATTATGATATGCATAACCATACATTCTTCACACCACTTGATTCCTAGCAAAGGGCCCTCAGGGAGTGGAAAACTACTCCAACAGCCATGAGCATTTCCCCTCTTGCTCATTTCTGAGCAACTTCTCTTTCACCTCGGATTCAAAAAAGGGGTGGACCCATCAAAGAGGGCATTAGCGAAGGACATGTTAAAGTTATCTGCAAATCCACATGATCTGAGACAGGCCAGCCTCCTCATGGTGACTTTTGACCCTAGGCAGGATTTTTGCCAGGTCGAAAATTTAACAGTTCACAGATAGCAACATCTGATGTATCTCTGATGGTTGTTAATGCTAGCAGCATTACTAATAATTTTTTTTTAATTGGGAAAATTTGCTACATTTCCACAAGATTAATGTTGTTGTTTATAAAACATGGTTAAAGAACAGTGACTGGAAACCAGTTATTTCAGGGTATAAATGTTTTTACTGTAACAGACATTCTAATAAAAAGTCAGGTGGAGGTGTTATGATTGGGATTAAAGATAGTTATGAAACCTGTGATTATTACATATTCAGTGATAACAGCAATACTATAGACTGTATAACTGCGATAATAAAGACAACCCTGGAACATATAACAACTGTTGGAGTGCAGAGACTACAAAAGTCAAGTGCTAATGACCTACAGGAATTGATACATTTCTTGCATTAAATACAGAACGCAAGAATAATTAGCTGGGGATTTACATTTACCAGAAACAGACTGGAATAATAGTGATTCAACAGCAGTAATATGGAAATTATTCACAACATACAGTATGTTCAGGAACAATTGCTTCCGATCATAAAAAAAATTACTAGGGAACAGAACATACTAGACATTGTTTGTGTTCCTAAAGAAATCACTGTTACTTCAAGTTAAGTTTTACCACTGTTGATCTGCAGCGATCATGGGGTTATGAACATTAATTTGTTGCTAGATAATTCTGTCAAACTGAAATATAAACCAATGCACAGAAGATTAATTGCAGATTATATGGAAGCAAAAGTCACTATGTAAAACTAACTGGAGTGATGAATTCAGTGGAAACAAACGGCGACTGAATGTGGAAAGTTTTGAAACAGAAATTGTATGAGTGCAAAAAATCAAAAAAAGTGTTTAACATCAGGGGATATATTTCCATAAGAACAAGATATCTGATTAAGGTAAGAGACAAAAAATATAAAAAATGGAAAGAGGTCGAACTGCAACTTTGAAAACTGAAATAAACAAGCTGGACAAATTAAGTATACTGTGAGACAAGATCAAGAAAAAATTGCAGAAAAGTTATAAGATATTGACCATAATAGGAAACCTTTTTAAACATACATATGATATGAAAGGAGTAAAGACATAAAAATTGATAAACTTGTGTGTTGATATATAAACTGTAAAATAACAATATGTTTTTTTCCTGTGTGTTGCCTAATAACTGTTTGCTATTACATTTATGCCAATCAGTTGCATACTTATGTAATTTGTTTTGTATTTACACTACTTTTTGTAGACTATATGTATAAAAAAATGTTTTTTTATTTTTTTCCTCTGAGCTTTTCTCCTCGGGCCTCTACTGAAAATGGACATATATCCAGTTAGACTAGCCTGGTCAACAAATGTAAAATAAATAAATAAATAAATTGATTTGAAAATTTATTCTGAGACCCAAGAGATTATAGATATATTTACAAAATCTTATGCAAAACAGTTTGGCTCCATAAAGGGAGTGATAAGTTGTCCTAGTGATATCCAGGTAATCTCAGCGGGTCTATATTAGAAGCATGAAAGATACATTCGCTGAACGCTAGAACATCGACACATATACGTCAATCTACCATATCAGCGAAGGACGGAAATGCCGAAAGATGCAATGCCGAACAGATTCCCGGAAGCAACAGTGCCACACAGGTAAGTCAAACCACAGTAAACAAACACAACACAAAACACTATTATAAACGGGGGCAAGCCCCCCTGCACCCCCCACTCCCCCACTCCCCCACTTACATATACCAACTCCGAGACTGCTCTACAGTGTGGAAAAGGATATATTTCCTCAACCCCACAATCACCCTGCTGGCCAGGGAAATCCATTTGGCGTTGTGTCTTTCGGCGTTTCCGTCCTTCTCTGTTGTGGTAGATCGACGTATATGTGCCGATCTTGTGCCGTTTGGCGAGTGTATCTTTCTTGCTTCTAATATAGACCCATCTCAGCTACTGGAATCAAATCAGTTTATATTGAAAAAGAACTGCGCAAACTGGATCCAAACAAAGCACAGGGATGAGACAGAATTAGTAATAATGACCTGAGGACACGTCAGCAAGAACATACAGTACCATTATAGCTATTATTTACTATGTCATATAAATATGGGGAATTACTCAAGATTGGAGACATGCGCTTATTAAACCTGTCTTTAAGGGAAAGGGGAAAAGGACAAACATAGAGTGATATAGACCCTTAAATCTACTTTCATGTTGTGGAAAAATAATGAGAAGGTAATATTGGATACGTTATTGTCAGAACTGGATAGGCTGGGACTTGAAACGATATATTAGCATGCATATGTTGAAAAAGAATAGTTGTGTAAGAACTTACTGTCATAACCTTAGATGTCCTTCTCTTCCATGTTGCAGTATTCATAATTGTAGGGAGTTGTTGCCTTCAGCGCCACCTTCGGGCCAGTATACCAAAGTCTTTGCTTCAGGTGGGTACATGTGACGTCCCTTGTCAGGGCCATAAACTGACATTGGGTATAAAGGTGACATCTGCATGCACCCTCCTCAGAATGAACTGCTGCCTACAGTAGTACTCCTGTGGGTAGAAGGGTCCCAAAGGAGCCCTTAGAATTACATGTAGGCTACAGTCAGGGTAGCAGGAAGTTTGTCTTTAGTGGAAAACTGGGGGATATAATGGTTCTGTTCCCACAAGTCAGCATGGTATGTAAGCTGGTAAGGTAGCGGGGTAGGTGGGGAGGACTGAATACTGCAACATGGAAGAGAAGGACATCTATGGTTATGGTAAGTTCTTACACAACTATTCTAGATCTTTCTATTCACATGTTGCGGTATTCATAACAGTAGAGAGAGTACAAGAGCTTTTAGCATGGTTCTGGGTGGAGGATTGGGTTCCCTGGTCAATGAGTCCTTGGAGGATGGACCTGGCAAACCCTGCCTTAGCTCAAGAGACTAGGTCCAGTTTATAATGTTTGAAAAAGGTGTGGACAGAAGTCCAAGTGGCAGCTTCCAGGGCGGAAGCATAGTCAATTCCTTTGAAAAAGGCAGCTGAGGAAGCAGCTGCCCTGGTGGAGTGAGGTTTGACTTGACCGTGCAGGGATTCCCCATGGTAAGAGTAGCATATGGTAATGGATTTTGAAATCCATGAAGAGATGGTTTGCTTGGAGACTGCCTTCCCTAGAGCTCTCGGGTGGAAGGAGATGAAAAGTTGATCTGACTTTCTGATAGGTTTGGTTTTGTCTAGGTAAAACCTCAGTTGTCTGTGGACATCCAAGGAATGGAGGGTCCTTTCTGAGGAATTTTGTGGTTGAGGGTAGAAAACCGGTATCTTAATGGTCTGGTTTAGTGAGAGTTCATTAACCACCTTCGGCATGAAGGAAGGGTTAGTTCTTAGAGCAATTCTGTCCTTGTGGAAATAAGGTAGGTGGAGGTAACCATGAGAGCTTGTATCTTCGAAACCCTCCTGGCAGATGTAAGGGCCACTAGTAGCATTGTTTTCAGTGTGCATAGCTTCAGAGATACTGAATGGGTTGATTCAAAGGGTGGCAATGTAAGTTTTTCTAGTACAAAGTTCAGGTCCCAAGGGGGATGGATAGGTTTCCTGGGAGGCCTGATGTGAAGAACCCCTTTGAGGAAAAGTCTGACCTGCAGTCTGAAAGCCAGAGAAGGGGAGATAGGCAGACAGGCAGAGATGGCAGATAAATGCACTTGGACTGATGAGTATGTCAGTCCTGAGTGAAGCAGCTCACACAAATAGGAAAGGACCATAGGTACAGAGGTAGTCAGAGGGTCCTGGTCTTTTCATTGACACCAGTAGGATAATCTGTTCCATTTGGATACATAGTTTCTCCTGGTACTAGGTTTTCTGGCCTCATGCAGAACATGGAGTACGTCCTCGGAGTATTGGTGTCTGTAGGGGATCAAAACCCTATCACCATAATGTTAATTTCAGATTGTTCACCTGAGGGTATAGTAGGGATACTCTGTCCTGTGTGAGAAGGTCTATTTGGTGGGGTAACCTGTGGTGATTGCCCTTGGCTAGTAGGTGTAGGAGGGGAAACCAACACTGTCTTGGCCAAAAGGTGGTCATCAATAGGATTTTTGGGTTGTCCCTCTGTATTTTCAGAAGGACTTTTTGAATTAAGTTGAAGGGGGGAAAGCATAGAGGTACATTCCCTCCCAGGAGAAGGAGAAGGCATCCACTTTCCACGCTTATGAATGCAGATTCCTTGTGCAGAATATGGGCATCTGTCTGTTCTGGGCAGAGGCAAAAAGATCTGCTTGTGGAATGTCCCCCCCCCCCCCCCGGTGGATTATGTCCAGAAATACTTCCTTGTGAAGCATCCATTCATGACTTGGACCTGAAGTTCTGCTCAGGAAGTCTGCCATGACATTCTCTGCTGAAGGGATATAAACAGCTACCAGATGAATGCGAAGAGATACTGCTAGGTTCCAGATCTGGATTGTTAGGCTACACAGAGGGTAGGACTTTGTCCCCCCCCCACTTGTTTATGTACCACAGGACCACATATTGTCCGTGATTACTTTCAGGGTTCCTGACTGAAGGGCTAATTTGAAGGTCAGTAGGGCCAAGTGTAAACCCCTCATTTCTTTGATGTTGCTATGGTCCTTTTGTCTTGTGTTGGACCAAGTGCCTTGCACTGACAGTTGTTTTTGGTTTGTAAGTAGCACTGCCCCCCACCCCAGGTTGGAAGCATCTGTGGATACCTGTTGGAGGGGCGCAGAGACCTGAAGGTAGGTCCCTTGGTTGAGGTGGAGAGCTGATATCCACCACTGGAGTTCCTTCTTCAGACATTGAAGTAAGGTTAGAGGGGTGTCCAGGGGCTGGGAGTGTTGGCTCCATAAGTCTTTCAGGACCCACTGGATTTTTCGCATGTGGAGTTTTGCCAGGGTCAATATGGGTATGAGTGATGCCATGTGTCCTAGGATTCTTGAAATTTCTCGAGCTGGCAAGGAAGTTTGGGAGAGAAGTTTTTGGAAGTATAGACAAAGTTCTAGGATTCTTTGATCTGGAAGAAAGGCCTCCATTTTGTCTGTTCTGATCCTGCACCCCAGGAAAACCAGGTCTTGGGAGGGGATCAGATGAGACTTTTTGTGGTTTATGGTGAACCCTAACTGAGATAGGTTGGAGATTACCTGTTGTAGATGAAGTAGGAAGATTGGGCAGTCTTGATGAAGAATGAGCAGGTTGTCCAGGTATGGGTATATCTGAATGCCCTGGGTCCTGCAGTGAGTGATGAGGGGGGCCAGGAACTTTGTGAAGACTCGGGGAGCAGTAGGGAGTCCAAAGGCAGAGAATTGCAAATGGCAAGAGCCTATTGCAAATCTGAGGTATTTCCTGTAATCTGGGTGAATAGGGATGTGTAGGTAGGCATCATTTAAATCTAGGGCTACCATGAAAACTTGATTTGGAATGAGTGGTAAGAGCAGGGGTAAGGTAATCATTTTGAAAGAGGGAATTTTCAGAAAGAGGTTTAGAAAGGACAAATCAAGGACTGGCCTCCATGGGCCATCCTTCCTTGCTACCAGAAACATTCTGGAGTAAAAGCCTATGTTTCTTTGATGCTATGGTACCTGTTCTATGGTACCTTGATCTAGAAGCTGTTGAATGATAGGGGGAAAAAGGTGGGTTTGGCTTGCAGGTGGTTGAGGGATACCAGGAAAAGGGGGTAGCATCCACCAAGTCATGAAGTAACCTGACTGAATGATGGAGAATACCCATTGTTCTGATGTAATTTTCCACCAGGAGGGAAGGGAGAAGGTGAGATGGAGGGAAAGTTGGCTGTTTTGGTGCAAGGGTGGGTAGTCACAGAGGAGGTGGTCTGGAGTGGTCAGACTGGCCTCGAAAGGGCATAGTGGATGAACTGACTGGAAATCTTGGAGTGAGTTCTTCCTGGTTTGTCTGCGTCCTTTGGACTGTAGAGCAGAGTGAGAGGACTGCCTTCTGACCAAAGGAAGGTTTTTGTGAATAATTTGTTATCTTGGTATAGGAGACACCAGTAGGTGTTTAAGGTTTTGCAGTTCCTTACCCTTTTCTTGAAGGGATTTTAGGAGTTCTGCTGAGGCTTGTCAGAATAGAGCTTTATTATCCAGGGGTGCATTCAGCAATTTTGTTTGTACTTCCATGGGTAGGGGTTGTAGTCTCACCCAAGAATATCACCTCAAGACTGATCCAGATGCTGCAGACTTAGATGAGGCTTCCACAGCATCAGAACTGCACTTTACTGAGTGCCTAGTTACTTGTGATGCAGTAGAGAGGAGGGTATTTATGTGTGATTTAATGGGAGAATCAGGAGCCTCCGACAGTAATGTGGAGGCCTTGATAATGGTATCCAGGATATATCTAGCCATATGTGTTTGGTAGTTGAGAGCTCTAATAGCCAGAGTAGAGATATAAACTTTCTTCCCTATTTTGTCCATGAATTTACTGTCTTTGTCTGTGGAATAAAGAGCAGTCGAAGGTAGTTGCCTAGATGATTTGTCAGTAGACAGCAATAACTGCTGGGTCTGTGGTGGGTTCCTAAAGAGGTATTGGGTATCCTGAGGGACCTTGTAGAATCGGTCCGGTCATTTGGAAGCTGGTGGTTGAGAGTCAGGGGATAGAGAAGTAGCCAAGAAAGCATCCTGGAAGGCAGGTAGCAAGGGGGCCACTGCTGAAGGAGAAGGTTGCTCCATCTGTAAAAGGTGAAAGTACCTTTTCTTGGTGTCAGATACTTCAGATGCCTGCCATTTAAAATGCTCTCTCATAAGGGAGATTGTGCCTCCAAAGGTGATTTCTTTGCCTGGAGACTCAGGAGTAATGGAGTCTTCCTCCTCTGGGGTGATGAAATCCTTTAGGGACTCTATTTGGGATTCATATGAAACAGATTCATCTGAAGATGAGTATTCTTCATCTGATACCTGTAAAGTAGGTAGAGGTGGGGGGGGGGGGGTTGGAGCCTGATGTGTCTGTAAGGCCTGAAAAGCCTTAAAAATACTTTGAGAGAAAACTTCCCATCCAGGAACTGGTTGAGTTTCAGGGTGTTTAACTTTTTGCTTTTTCTTTAAGAGAGCAAGCCCCTTCGATAGAGTGAGACGTGGTTTCCCCTCCGCCATCAGAACCTTGCTTTTTCTTTAAGAGAGTAACTGGTGGGGAGAGAACTGGAGCAGATGTCTGCCTGGGTGGAAATGAAAGAGCAAGCCCCTTCGATAGAGTGAGACGTGGTTTCCCCTCCGCCATAAGAACCTGATGGCTGAACAGCCTTCGTGGACATACTAAAAGTTTCCACCACCCTGGCTTCCATTAAGGTTCCAGGGCCTGGCTTGGAAACAGATGTCTTTGAAGATCCCGGGCTTTCATCAGCCTCAAGAACCTTCTCGGATGACTGAGGTGCAGCATGGGATTCTGGCCTAACTTTCTTGGCCTTCTTCCTCGGCGGCTCTTCGGACAGGCCTACACCCCTTCCATATCAAGCGCAAGATGTCTGAGTCTCTGATTTTCTAAATATAATTTTAGTGCAGCAAGACGGCTACAAAGGGTTTTTGGTATGAAGGATTTACAAATAGGGCAGGACGTATGGTCGTGGGCCTCGCCTAAGCAAAAAATTTACTTCTCTTGCACATCCTTGTGAGGAATTTGTCTCCCACAAGCGCACTTCCCCTTTCTAGCTGATATGTAAGAATTAGCAATAATCAAAGGCAATGAAAAAAAAAAACAGGGCACTTATCTGTATCGGCAGTACAACAGTTGTCTGGTCTGGAGACTTTTAACGGTTGTCTGAAAACGCGATCTGCTTTCAGAAATGGTGAACAGGAGTCCGGCGTTCACCTCAGCAGGAAAATTCTGAGGAGGGTGCATGCAGACGTCACCTTTATACCCAACATCAGTTTATGGCCCTGACAAGGGACATCACATGTACCCTCCTGAAGCAAAGCCTTTAGTATACTGGCCGGAAGGCGGTGCTGCAGGCAGTATCTCCCTACTGTTATGAATACTGCAACATGTGACTAGAAGGACATTAGATCTATTATACCTGTAACATGATGTTCTATAACAATATAATAACAGCTAAGAATGAAACATTGTGCTGTGATGTAATTTACATAGATTTAACTTCAGCATTTGACAGGATCATACACAAAACACTGATCAATAAATTAGAATAACTAAGTATCGATGTAGTCTTAATGAGATGGATAGTTGCATGGCCTACAAATAGGACATGGCAAGTGTCATACAGCAATTGGACAGGTGAAATACTTGGTCACAGTAAGGGTGTCTCACAGGTCTCTGTCCTAGGCCCTTACTGGTTTAGATTGTATCTTTCACACCTAAACTTTTCATCAGAAGTGTGCTACAGTCTATATGCAGATGACCTGGAATTGGGTAAGCTGATTATATGTGTTACAGCTAAGGCATGTCTTCAAAAGAACTTGACTAAATTGACCATTTGAGCACAGGAGAATAATATGTTGATAAATACATCAAAAACTAACTTATGATATTTGCAAGACATAAATTGTAAAGTGAATATTTAATACAGAATATAGTGATTGAAACTAGATTAATTTAAGAACCTCGGTATATGGGTAGATCCAGCTTTGAGTTTTTCTAATTATATCAACCAATTGGTTAATAATAATTATAGAACTATGGGTTGTATAAAAAGATTTATAAAGTCCAGAAAATCAGAAAGGATGAAGTCACTGTTAGTTACATTAGACATAAACTTGAGTATGGAATAGCAATATGCCTTATAAGAAAACAGTCATGAGTAAACTGGAAAGAGTACAGCAGAAATATACCAAGGACATCCATGAATGTGAAAATTCAAGTTATTATGAAAGACTAAAATATTTGAACTTGTACAGTGTCTCTTACAGATATCTAAGAGGAGATTTTATTTAAGTATATAGGGCATTTAGAGACAACTATCTGGGAATGTTTGCGGTTATCATAAAGTAGCAAAGAATCATCAGACAACTTATGTATAAGATTCTATAGCAATGAGTAGTGTACTAACTGGTTCTCTGAGAGTGCAGCAGATGCAGGAAATAAACTACCAAATTACATTAAAGTAAGTACTAGTTTAGATATTTTTAAGAACAGCCTGGACACTTATTATTGGAACAATTGTTTGGTATATAAAACAGCATTAATGCTCATGCTTGAAATATATGTATGTGTGTATGCATGCAGGAAAGTACAACTAGGACAGAGCCTATTTCAAGCGGAAGCCTGGGAAGAAATGCTCCAGACGCATGTCTTTGTAATGTGGGAGGAAACTGGAGTACCTGGAGGAAACTCATGTGAATGCAGGGAGGACATGCAGACTCCACACAGAATGCACCTCAGACTCTGCACAGAAGGCACCCCAGCCGAGAATTAAACCGGAGAACTTCTTGCTGTGAGGGGACAATGTTAATCGCTGTACCATTGCACCATGCATCGTCCAAGCTGCTCTTGCTGTTTTATCTGCCACATTGTGGATCAACCTGATGTGATACTATTCAAGGTCTCTGATTCTTCTTTGTGACATAGATTGTTATTTAGCAACCACTTTTGTGTGTCAAGTGTTTTTTTAAACGGTAGAGTTAGAAGACAGAGAAGACCTGAGATTTTTTGCTGTATCAGTGAAACTGGAAGGAAGTGATTGCATTCATTTTATGAAAGCACAAATAACCAACTGGATTGGTATTCCACAGCAGGAATTGTTAATTGAAAGGTTACATAGAGTATATGCTCCAAACCTGGCCATGAGAAAGCATCCAAGACTTGTATTAGTAAACATGCAATCATACCAGCAGAAACAGTTGATCATGACAAAACTGTGGAGAAGGGAAAAATATTAAAAAATGAAGACAGCACAGAGTTTGTGGAAAAAAAGAAGTTATGTCCTTACCATAACGTTCCATGTGAGTTGTTCATCTCGCCTTTTTGTTCTTACACATGGGTCGGAGCCGATCCCTCGCCTCCAAATCGGCCTCTTTTGAAGCTCAGACTCTCAGAGAAGCTCAAGACCCAGTGAATATCCCATGATGCCCTGCTATGACTCCCCAGATCTAGTATGCTGCAACCAAGACAGCCTATGGACAGAATAAAACTATAAAGTCTACCTACTTAGAAAACTATAAGAGTAGGGGGAGAGAAGCAGAGCTGGAATGTCTAAACAGACTGACAGCTGGACCAATCTACCAAGGCAACCATCTCACTCGACTGGAGGGGGAAGGTGGGCGGGAATGTAAGAACAAAAGGTGAGATGAACAACTCACATGGAACATAATGATAAGGACATAACTTCTTTATGTGAAGTTGTTCTATCTCGCCGTTTTGTTTTTACACATGGGTAGCGTCCCAAGCACCCTCATCCTGGGTGGCTCACAGGAGAACATTCCTGAGCACAGTGGAACCAAATGTAGCCCTGTCCCTGTAGGTCTTATCCACTTTGTAATGAGTGATAAATGTGTGAGGTTTTGACCACGTGGCAGCTGCACAGATGGTATCTAAAGGTAAACGAGCTGCATGAGCCAATGATGTAGAAACAGCTCGTGTAGAATGGGCTTTGATGTTGGTTTCTAATGGCTGATTAGTAGAAGCATAAATGAATCTGATGCAATCAGAGAGCCACTTGGATAATGTGATTTTTGATACTGAGACAACTTTTTTATTTTCTGCATAAGACACAAAGAGTTGATCCGATTGTCTGAAATCTTTTGTTCTATCCAGATAGAACATCAGCTGTCTATGTACATCAAGCTTGTGTAACATATATTCCAGTTTGTTGGTATGGTGTTTGAAGAAGGTTGGGAGCTCAATGGACTGATTCAAATTACTTTCCGAAGAGATCTTGGGAAGAAGGGTAGGATTTGTCCTGAGGGACACCCTATCAGGATGAAAAATCAAATATGGGGGTTTGAAGGACAAGGCTTGAAGTTTGGAGACCCTGCGTGCAGACGTAAAGGCTACCAGGAATAAGGTTTTCCAAGACAAAAACTTTAAATGACAAGATGAAGCAGGTTCAAAGGGGGCAAGCATCAGTTGGGATAAAACCAGATTCAAATTCCAGGGGTAGACAGGATGTCTAATAGGTGGCCTGAGATGATGAGTCCCTTTTAAAAATGCTTTACAAAGCCTATGTGACATGATGTTAGAGCCGTTGAAGCCTACATGGAAGTTTGAGATAGCAGCCAATTGAACTCGATTGGTGGCAGCAGCCACGCCATCATGGAACAACGACGACAAGAAGTCTAAAATGATATGGATAGGTGCTACACAAGGGTCCGTGTCGTGTTGAGAAGCCCAGTGAACGAATCGTTTCCATTTGCTGTTATATAGTTTCCTGGTAGAAAGCTTATGAGATGAAACTATAATATGTTGGACCACAGAAGACAACTCATGTGACCTGGCTAGTGTGGGAATCGGAGCAGCCAAGCTGTCAGTTTCAGGGATGGGAGGGATGGATGGAGAACTCCCGAAGAATGAGTCAGAAGATCCGGCACTGGGTCCAGGATCCATGGTTCTTCCAGTTGATATTTCCGCAGGAAGGGAAACCAAATCTGCCGAGGCCAAGACAGGGCTATTAAAATCACAGTCCTTCCCAGACTTTTGGCTTTCTGCATGAATTTGGGAATTAGAGATATTGGTGGAAAAGCATATAGGAGACCCGGGGGCCAATCGTGTACGAGCACATCCCTCGGTTCTTTCCCCGGTGGGGGGTAAAGGGCAAAGTAGCTGCTGCATTTGGCATTCATCGGAGATGCAAATAGGTTGCAGCAAGGCTGGCCCCATCTGTGGAAAATGTTTTCCGCTACTTGTTGATTGAGAGACCACTCGTGAGAACACAGCATGGCTCTGCTTAGTTTGTCCGCTATCACGTTGGATGTCCCCGGGATGTGTGTTGCTATCAGAAAGCGTCCGGTGGATACAGCCCATTGCCAAATCCTTAGGGCCTCCCGGCATAAAGAGTACGAGCTGGTTCCCCCTTGTTTATTGATGTACCAGACAACTGACATGTTGTCCGTCTGGATAGCAATTGTGCCCGGAGGAAGAGAGTCGTGAAAGTGTTGCAACGCTAAGAATACCGCTCTCAGCTCTAGGACATTTATATGCAGGTGCATTTCCATGTTTGACCAAGTGCCTTGGACAGTCTTTCCCTGAAATAGCCCCCCCCCCCTATCAGGGAAGCATCCGTGGTCACTGTGGCTGTGGGTTGGGGAAGAACGAAGGGACATCCTATTATTACTTGGTCGCTGTGCAACCACCAGTTGAGATCTTTCTTGCAAAGATTGGTTAATCGGATCTTGTGTGACATGGGTAGTTGCTGGTACGACCATTGCGCGAAAAGTAACCACTGGAGAATTTGCATGTGTATGCAGCCTAACGGGACTGCTATCAAAGTGGCTGCCTTTCTGCCTAAAAGCTGTAGTATTTGGGATGCTGGAGCTTTGTTGCGGGCTAAGAGCCTGGATAATTGATCTTTTAGTGTTGTGATTCTTGATTGGGGCAACCTGATTCTTGCATTGACGGTGTCTAGTTCTGCCCCTATAAATGTAATATGCTGCGGGGGCGATAGCGCAGATTTTTCGAAATTGAGGGTAATACCCAACTGGGAGTAAAGGTGTATGGTGTAGTCTCTTGCTAGGATTAGTTGATGCCTGGAGGTGGTGGTGAGGAGCCAGTCATCCAGATATGGAAACACCCGGAATCCCAACCGTCTCAGGTGAGCCGTGACAACTGCCATACATTTGGTGAACACCCTGGGGGCTGTGGTGAGACCAAAGGGAAGGGCTCTGAATTGATAATGACTGGCCCCCAGCTGGAAACGCAGGTGATCTCTGGATGATCTGTTCATTTTGATGTGGTAGTAAGCATCCTTGAGATCTATAGAGCACATCCAATCGCTCATTGCCAGAAACAGGAGAATCAACTGCAGCGTGACCATCCGGAACTTTTCCTTCTTGACGAAGGTGTTGAGTTTGTTGAGGTCTAGTATGGGCCTCCAGTCCCCTGTTTTCTTTGGAACTAAAAAGAACCTTGAGTAAGTTCCGGATCCTATTTGGTCCGCCGGGACTGGCTGGATGACTCTTTTGTCCATCAGCTTTTGGATTTCTACGGCTGCTAATTTTCTCAGACTGGGTAGTACATCTTGGATCCTTGTACATAAAGGTGGGTTTTTTATAAAGGGGATGTAATAACCTCTGGCAATGACGCTTTTTACCCAAGAGTCCATTGTAATGTTTAGTCAGGTGTCTGGGTATAAAGCCAAGCGACCCCCGACTGCCTCCAGAGTAGGACAGCCGGGCTTCCTTTCAGGAATGCTGATAGGTCTTACCAGAGAACTGATCCCTATCGCCCTGGTTCTGCGGACCGCCTCTGCCGTTTGGACGGCGCCTTCCATTTCTGCCCCCTCCTCTGCTTCTAGAGGGGGTATCGGTAGGTGTGTTCTGGAAAGCTCCTTGAGGTTTTCAAAACCACATTTTTCCACTTCGTTGCCCTTTGGGGTACGGTCTGGTTGGAGTGGAAAAACAGACCCCTACAGCAGACAGAGTCTTCCCTTCCTGTTCACACCTAGTAAGTGTCTCCTTAACTTTGGGTCCGAACAAGGCGGACCCGTCGAATGGGGTATTGACAAATGAAGATTTAAAGGCTTCTGCAAAGGAGCAAAGGCGCATCCAGGATTGCCTCCGAAGAGCTATCGCTGAGCCTGCTGCCCAACTCAATCCATCGGTCGCATATGAAATGAGGCACATGGATGAGTTTACTATTGATTTAAGAGTGTTGAGTTGTGCAGTCACCTTTTCTGAGACTGCATCAGCTGTATTACCCTGAAGAGTATCTCCCAGCTCTTTAAGGAGATCTCGCTGAAGGCGGGTAAAATGTGTCAGGTAGTTGAGCGACCTCATGGAAAATGCTGCAGAACTAAATATGCATTTCCCATATCTGTCCATCGTCCTAGAATCTCTATTAGGAGGATGGACAGCCAACGAGGTTTCCGACATCTCTTTCTTGGTGGCCGCCGCCACCACCATGGCATCAACTGGGACTCCTTTTGTAAGAAAGGCCTTGTCGGTGGGGGAAGTAATAAATTTATTGGGCCTGCGTGGGACCGGTTCCACTGAGTCAGGTGATTCCCACACCCTTCGAGCAACCAGTTCCATCAGCTCATCGAAGGGCGGCGTAACCCAGGAGGTGGATGGTTGAGATCCGAAGGCCTTCAGGAGAACTGACTCATCCTCAGAGGGGGCAAGGGACTGCCAATCACTCTCTGCCTTAAGATTTCCAATATGTCTGTGAAGGAGACATCTTCTGAGGGGGACCGTGGGGACCCTTCTGATTCCTCCAAGTCAGTATCTGATGTTAGAGATTCCTGTGGGGAATCCAAGTGCCTCCTCTTGCACAATCTCTTCCTAGGGACTTCATCGGTGGGGGCATCCGGTGAAGTTCCTGGAGAGGAGGGGCCACCCAATGGGGATACCTGAGGCCCTGGATCTCAACGCTTTGTGGGGATCTGTGGGGAAGAGGTAGAACGAGGCCCCTTAGGGGAAGGGGAAGAAAGATCCGAGGAGGTAGTGGTCTTGGCAGCCATGACCTTCCTCATGGCATTGAAGGCACCAGAATCCCAGTCCGAGAAGTCAGTTGGCTCCAAAGAGACCAGCAGCTCTCCTCGGACCGAGACCCTCCGTTCTAATCCAGAGGACGGAGCTGAGGCCACCTGCGCCAAAGCCCCAAGTGGAAGAGTCGGAACCGAAGTATCGGTTCGACTCTCCACCCTGGAGCCGGCGAGGGACTGTCGGCCCCGAGATTCCTCGGTCAAAACCGAGGAGATCAAGGTCGATGGAGCCGAGGGAGGAGGATCAAACCTCGGCTCCAAGGGTTCTACCAATATCGGTTCCGTCTGACCTGGCTCCGAAAGCTCGATTGGCTTCGGAGGAGGAAATGGAGAAACCATGGGGGGGCATTTCAGGCTTTGAAGCCGAGTGGCTCGAAGCAGATAGCATTTTGGCCAGGGCCGGATTCTCTAAGAGCCTCTTAACCACTCGGTCCAGATCCACATCGGAGAGCCTGGAAGAATGAGTCGAGAGATGGGTCGAAGGGGCCAAAGATGGAACCGATTGAAGGATTGGAGACTGAGGGGTCTCCAATATCGGTTCCATAACTGGACCCCGAGGCAAGGACTCAATACACAGCTCCAAGGACTGTGGAGCCAATGCACGGACCATGCTAGAGGAACTCGGAGCCGATGACTTGGGCTCTGAGGATCCTTTGGAAGACTTTGACCCCTTTGAAGCCTTGGAAGAGGTGTCAGCCTTATCTAAAGAAGCCTGAAATTCAGGCTTTAGGAGTCCTCTATCCACCAATTTCCTGCGCCTTTCCAGGAGGACCCTGGTGCTAAAGGAATGGCAGATAGAGCACACCTCTTGTAGGTGTACCGAGCCTAAGCAGTAAACGCAGGTGGAGTGATTGTCTGTAACAAACATCTTCTGACCACTCTCACCGTTTAAACCGTGATTTTTGCTTTTCAGACATGGTTTAACAATAGCAACAATAAACCTTAGATATAGGTAAAGATATGTATAAATGTATATATCTTAACAATCTAATAAATCACGCTAAATTTACAGTTTTAAATGTCCAATAAACTTTACTACTATTAGCTAAGAAATATATATAAACTACCACTCTAACTGTATATATATATATATATATATATATATATATATATATATATATATATATATATGTATATAAGAAAACAACTCACAGAAAACAGCTGACAGAGCCCTGTCACGCCCAAAGAAAGGCCAAAGGCCTGAAGAAAAAGTAACTATTTAACGGTTCTAGCAAACTAACTAACCAGAATCCTAACACTATACTATTAAACACTCTACTATATATCTAATACTTAGACAAAAAAAATGTTTTAAGAAAAATTAGATAATAATTAGAAATTTAGTCACTGGTCCAAGCTAACTCCGACGAGCTGTTGATCCGTTGCAGCGGCAAACTAGATCTGGGGATTCACAGCAGGGCATCATGGGATATTCACTGGGTCTCGAGCTTCTCTGAGAGTCTGAGTTTCAAATGCGGCCGAGGGATCAGCTCTGACCCATGTGTAAGAACAAAACGGCGAGATAGAACAACTTCACATTGATTATTGTACACCAGGCAGAAGAGAAACAAAGTTATCTCAGCAATCAAGGAACGCTGAGAGGCAGCTGTGAGATTCAAGCTGCTATATCCAGCTGTCTTCAGAATACCTTTTCTGGAGGATCAACAACATTGTTGATGCAGAAAATGCTAAGGAGGAAATACAAATGTTTAACCATCAAAAAGCAAGTCATCAAACAGAAAGGGACTCTCCTTTTCATTCTTCTGACAATAAAATTCATAGAGAAATGTTGCTAGTGAAACCTTTTTCAATGTTACAAAGGAAAATGCTTGAGAGAGAGAAAAAAGGACAGCAGATAACTAGAAATCTCTTGAGTACCTTAGACTTGCACCAGTGTCTGGTGCTGGGAGATGAAGATGAACAAGAAAACCAGCAACAGTGAAATTAGTGAATAAATGTAAGATTATAAAGCATCGATCACATTTGCGAAATACTGCTTTGCAAGTAAAGGTGGCTGAGAAAGATTGGACTTTTGTTGACTTTGTTAAACCTGTGGGTGAACTGTAAAGCATGTACCCCACTTCATGTCATTAATGTTTAGGACACTAAAGAAAAAAGTAACTGTAAGTAAAACATTTTTTGTTCTTAATAGTACTTGTATAAAACATTTCATAATATAAACAGAATGTTTACAGTAAAGCAATTTTATATAATACGTATTCTGGGTATGTTAAATGTTTGTGTGTGGGGGCAGAATCTTTTTCGTGATTGCTGTATGTGATAAAGATATTGACATAAATAAGAATTTTTTTAGTTGTAGGAAATATATGATTTACAATGTAATGAGAGAAGAAAGGCTGGACAAGATCAAGTTTAAATTAATATGCTGTGCTCTTGGGCTGCTGGAGTGGGGTGTAAAATTGCAATGATTATATTATATGTAGAGTTGAGATGTTTTCTCCTGTTTTTGCAAAGGTGAATGTCTGGAATAATGCCCTTGGCTTAATCTGCTTTTGTAAGCAACAAGACAAAATGGTGACATAGGGCATAAATCCCTACATCACCAGATGTATAGCTAGTTGGCTCATGGACAGGACACGTGGTTAAACAGGATGAATCCAGATCCAGCAAGAGGCCAGTTACTAGTGATGTGCCACAGAGTTCAGTGTTGGGCCCACTCCCATTCAGAATATACTTCTCTGAAGTCAAGACTAATTTGGAAGGCCTCTGGATGACAAAGTTTGCTGACGACTGCAAGCTGCAGGCCATCACTGAATCACCCAGTGATGTAGATATCCTTCAGAAAGGTCTAGATAAGGCAAATGATTGGTGCCAGAACCATGGCCTACAACTAAATTCGAAAAAAAGCATTATTATACCCTTTGGGAAGTCATATATCCTTGCAAATTACCAAATCAATTGCACACCTCTAAGAGCAGACTCAGAGGTGAGAGATCTAGGTACACAGATAGATAATAGCCTGAACTTTGACCACCATGTGTCCAAGGTGGTGAGGAAGTCCTTTTATGTGACACAACTTATAAGTAAAGGTATGGCATCCAAGTCCAAGGAAATTACAGTCCCACTGTACTCAGCTCTTATTAGACCAATAATCAAGCACAGTGCACCATTTGGCATGTACCTGACTATGCACTTAAAGCAGCTGACGTGACCTCAGAGGTTCCTCACAAAGAAAATACAGGGTATAAACATCATGAGCTATGCAGATAGACTAAAAGCCCTATCCCTTTACTCTGTCTTCTACCAACTGTTAAGGGGTGACCTATGCCTGATCTACAAGGCACTAACAAATCCTTGATGGAGCTACTACACATCTGTAAGTAAAACAGCATGAAGGTCACCCAATCTGGGGATCTAAACTTAGTTTGTGACTCAAACAAAACATACTGGAGAGAGAGATATGTATCTCAGATATTGCCCCTTCTTTGGAACAGGCTTCCTATTCACATTAAGCAGAGCCCTTCCATGGCCCTCTTCAAATGCAATTTGGCTTAATGAATGGGGAAAAGCAAATCCACATCTGGGGTAATGCCTATGTCTCTTATGGATAAGGGCAGTCTGTAAGATACTCAATGCACAGGCAGAAATCCATGCCATCCTCTTGACCCTAGGGGCCATAGATTGGGTAAAATCAGCTTATATTGGCTAAGCTTGTAAGGGCTCTTAAGCCATTAGCCTAGTAATCTCCAATGAGCCTATGAAAGCCATGAGAAGTGCTAAGTTTCTTGCATATGCAATGACATTAGCTTGTTTTGATGCATTAGCAAATGTTCAATAGTACTGACCTACTGGCCAATAAATATAGCTCTAACTTTTACCCTCTCTCCCCTCCATTTATCCCTCAAGATATACTTAAAAACTGGTTCACCTCCAGCTATTACACAAGACCACGTCCTAAAAGTGCTATCAAAAGCTAAAAATACTGCATTAATGTGTCCTGAAGTTATCCCTGGATGCATCTTAAATAGCATGAAGCACTGTACGATTTATCCACACCCCTAACAACACTGTTCAGTCTTAACCTCTATAAAGGTTTTGTGCCAAGTGAATGGAGAACAGCTACAGTCATACCCCTGAATAAGGGAGGTTCTTCCACAGACTCAGGCAATTACAGACCCATAAGTCTGACCAGCCTCCTATGCAAAGCCATGGAAAGATTTAGCGTGGAATTAATAAATCAGGCCATAGAAAACTCCAAACACTAGACTTGTCTCAGTATGGATTCGCCAAAGTGAGTTCATGCTTACTCAACCTGATGGATTTTTTTGAAAGGGTTACCAAAGCAATGGATTAATGCAAAATGGTGCACATCATATACCTCAACTTGGCCAGCATTTCTGACACAATTCTCCACTCAGGAATAGTACAAAAGCTAAATAAACTGGAAACAAACCCTTATGCCACCTGCTGGATTGCCAATTGGCTCACAGATAGGATGCAGATAATCCAAATAGGGGAAGATTACTACCAATTGTACTTCTGATGGCACAAAAACTCAAACCTAAGTCAAAGAAAAGCCAGAAAAAAAAGAACATGTGCTACAGAAAGTGCAAAGGGGTCGATATTCTGGAGGTAGACCAAAGAAACAAATCTCTTTCACTTACTGTGACAAACCTTCTGAGTAGATGTTTTCTGTGAGGGTAATATAATCTTTATCACATTCTGTGGGGCTGAATTATTTCTTGTCATTACTGGAACAGAGGAAACTAAGCAGTTAATTTCAAGCTGTGAGGGTGCAGGTGAGGCCTCCCAGAGGGGTTAGAGATAAGATCTGGACTGGGATCCAGTAGCCAAGGGGGCTCAGTCTGATGTGGCCTTATAGGGGGAAAACAGATTTGCCTATGTCAGTAGTGGGGAATGAGGATAACTGCTGCTTTTGCCTTGCACCTACTGGCTTACTGCAGAAACTTGGGAATTAGGGGAAAAATTGAGACAGAGCATCCCTTGGTGGCTGTTTCAGGGGAGAGATCAGGGCAACAAAGCTGTGTGGAGGGTGGCAAACAGATCACAGCAAGGTGTGCCCCGGTGACTGAAGATATGGGTGGCTATCACTGGATTAAGAGGCCAGTTGAGGGGCATAAGAAGATCTCTGTTGAGCCTGTCTGCCGGATAACTGCACACCAGTGGTATGTGTGCTAGAATCAAAAAGCAATGTAAGGCCATCACCTACTGTCAAACTGTCATAGCTTCAATGCTTGTTTATATACCATACCAGCATCATGTTGTCCATCTGGATGGATATCATGCCTTGAAGAAGGAAGTCTTAAAGTTCCTGCAACACCGGGAGTACTGCCCTCAACTCCAAGACATTTATGTGAAGACTGATCTTGTTGTTTGTCCAGGCAACCTGGGCCATTCTCCCTTTGAAATGCCAAGAGATTGAGAAGGTAATCTCTGGCTTGTAGAAGGGACTCCATTCAGGGGACAGCCATGAGTCACTCATTCAGATATGGGAAAATTTTGTATCCTTGTAGTTGCAGATGAGCTACTATGATGGCCATACATTTGGCAATGAGGCCAAATGGTAGTGCTCTGATCCGATAATGACTGGCCTCTATTCAGAAGTCAAAAACTTCCTGGACTCCTTTGCAATTTGTATGTGAAGACAAGCATTCTAGAGATCCACAGACCACATCCAGTCATTTTGGTTAAGGCAGGGTAAACGTGACTGACTTATAACCATCCTGAACTGAGTCTTTCTGACAAACATATTCAATGGTCTGAGATCCAGAATATTTCTGAGGTCTCTGGAAACAAAAAAGAATCTTGAATAAAATCCTGACACTATCGGGTCTGGAAAGATCTCTTGGATGGCTCTTTTTCCCAGTAGAGAAGAAATTGTCTTTAATGTGGCTTTAGTCTGGTTGGTAGGGACATCCTGCAATGGTGACAGAGGGAGGAAGGGTTCCAAAAATTGAATATATCCTCAGGATATTATATTTCATACCCAGTTGCTTTGGGTGATGGTGAACCAAGAGTCTAGGAAGAGGGAGAGATATCTCCCGACTGCCTCCAGACTGGAGTAGCCAGCCAGGCAGACCTTCAGGGGTTGTGGGGTCTCCAGTCAGAGAATGGACTATGATAACCCTGGTTCTGTGGATCACCTTGGCCCTCTGGGCCTGCATCCATTAAATGGGGTGTCTCTGCTGTGACCACCTCCATCTGTAAATGTGTCAAACTGATGGCTTGACTTCCAAAGCCAGAGCGATCGAGGCCCATTTTGGTTCCGGCTGTACAATCACTGAGGAACCTCAAACTTCACTCCTATGGCAGAGAGAGTGCCTTGCCTATGCTTCTATAACTTTTCTTTAACTACATGACCAAATAAATATGATCCATTAAAGGGTGCATTTGTAAAAGACCTTTAAAATTGTCAGAAAAGTTGCTCAGGCATGGTGTCTCATTGCAATACAAGTTCTGGTTGCCCTAGCCACTCCATCCACTGCATTATGCATCAGGCACATGAAGAAGTTAGTTATGCTAGACGTGGTGGTCAAAGTAGTTTCCAAATGCTTTCTAGACTCTGCCATAAGTGGGTTCTTCTGGGTAGATAATATATGTTGGACAAATCCCTCTGGAACCTGTTCATATGGGTGGCATAGTTCAAGGCATACAAGGCAATGGTGCCCAAAGCACATGCCCACTTCTTAAGTCTGTCAATCATTCTGGACTTTTTGTTAGGAGGATGAATGAAGGAAAAGACCTCTGATAGTTCTCTCTTTGTGGCTGAAGACACAATAACAAAGTCCAGTGCTGGTGACTTAGCCCAATGTGGTGGTTATTTGGCTGGACAAAGGATTTTGTCTAGCTTCTGGGGCACTGGTTTGCAGTTATCAGGATCTTGTCAGGACATCTTGATGGACAACTCTATCAATATTTCAGCCAGAGGGACCACCCAGGACATATATTGTGTTGTTCTGTAAGCCTTGAACAATATCTCCTTATCGTGACAGGGGGCTCTATAAGCAAAGATCCACTTTGGCACATTAATTCCAGGATCTCACTGAATGTGGCATCTTCCACAGAGGATTGCGGGGAATCCTCTTTATTCTTTGAGCTGGTATCAGGAGTAGGGGACTCTGATGGAGAATCCAGATGTTACCTCTTACATGCCCTCTGTTTTTGGAACTCCAGGAGATGAGTAGGTTCAGGGCCAGTGAATGACTCATGGACATCAGATGAGACAACAAAGACAGATGAGTAGGGGTCGAGGAGTGAAGCCTGTGAATCCCTCACTTTTTTGGGGGGTGAAATCATCCTTTCCAGCACCTAGAAGCCAATATAAAGTCCACTGGATCTGAAGAAATCTCCATGATAGATGGACACATCCCCCCCTTCAAAGGAACAGTCTGAACCACAGGAATAACTTCCAAACCTGACAAGTTTGGCTCCAATGCAGGAACCAGAATCAAAACTCAATGGCTGATGACTCCAAGTCTGCTAGACTACTTGGAGCTGAAGCCATTGACTCGAGTTTCCAGATCCATGACTCAAATGGCTCTGTTGAAGCCAAAACCAAATGAGATGGATCCAATGCCCTCAGCACTGAAGAAGACATGTGTATCAGCCCTTGGTTCGCAAGTTCCATAAGGAACAACAGTTACAAGAAAAGCAGTGCTGAGAAGCAGACGAGCCAGGAAGGCAGAATTTGAGGGGGGTCAGGGCTAGATCTGACTGCCCTCAGAAAATCTGGAGATGACCAACTCGTATCTCGATGTCTATCCTTAGAAACATCAGATGGTCCATGTTCCAGATCTGCTTCTGAAGCACTTCTGATGGACCTGAAGGAATGAATTCGAGAGAATCAAAGACAGAACAGGGACAGTATGCTCCAGTCTACTGGTAATATTGGGAGGATAGTCTTGGATGCAGACTGGATCTGTAAGCTCCTGATGAGGAGGTGGCATGTAAGCAGGTGTCAGAGCCCTATGTTCTTTGAGCCTCAGAACCTTAGGTGAAGACTGTGGAGCTGAAGATTCAATGGGCCACTTCTTGGGATCCATATCTTTGGACTTAGACAATTTTGCTGAGATTTTCCTTGGTCTTAGCTGAATCTGGATCTGGAAGCAGATCTTTTAATATTAATTTATTTTTTCTGGTCACCAAGGACATGTCCCCAAATCCAGCACAAATATCATACTTAGCAGGCAAATGACAGACCTCTAAAGAAACTACCCACAAATCATAGGGGTCTTGAGGTGGAATTTTATGAGTCCATTTAGTGAGCTTTTTAAAACTGGTCTGCATCTCCATAAGGCAGTAGTTAAGAAAAAACACATAGCTTAACAATAACCCATATATAGGTATCTAAGACAGTAATTCAACTGACTGTCAGAAATGTGCAAAAAGTCAACTACACAACAGTAACTATGAATACTATAACTTCTATAAATTCTATACATTCTACTATAAACTATAAAGATAATATCAACCCTAACATTATATACTTGACGAAAAGAGAAGAAATAGCAGAAACACCAAAGGGGCCTTTGAAGATAAAAAGGAGAGTAAATACAGAAATCTGCAAAAGGAACAACAAGTATAACAAACACTCTGAACCTTAATCTTAATTTCCTAAGTATCTTATCTGCAAAAATGAAGTGAATATTTTAAGGTATCTTAGCTGCCAGTGATCACGCTTCCATTTGCAAATGGTGGCAATCAAGATCTGAGGTATCTGGGGAGAGCAGGACATTCTGGGAAGAAAAATTTTTAAAGGAGCTTGAGGCTGGATGAATAAAACTGCCAGATCGGATCCAATGGTAGTTTCAGGTCCCATACATCAGATCAAGCAGTCCGAATGAAAAGGATCAGTAGATATTTGAACAGATCACTGCTACTTTATGGTGAGTCACTTCTATCTCATTTATCTCAAGTATAGGGTTACTTTGAGAACAGACCCTTGCTGTATACCTAAGGCCTATTCAGGTTTTACCGAGCCAAGCTATTCATCTCCCTGTTTTTCCTTTCATAACCTAAAAATACGGGAGAAAAAATTTTATACACACTGAATTTCATAAGGTAACACAGTGAGGGAACTAAAGCATTCAGGAGAGCTGATAAGCTATTTCATTCCTAGGAGGGTATGAAAAAGGGGCAAACAGAGTCTAAGGGCATCATTTCTATATCTTGTCTCCTGCTACTGCCTGTTGTTACTTTAACCATAAAACTCACTTTCAGGCAAAGGCAGGGATTACTTTTCCAGGACTCTAATTACTTTTGTGACTTACTGGTTGGGGCGGTGGACTGAAATTTTCTAGAAGCAATAACTTGGTAATCACTGTATATCTTTACCAGTCATTACAAATGACATTTTTTTCTATAGTCACCTCCTAAGAATATTCTTCAGGGGGCCCCTGTATACTAACCCATCTACTTCCTCCCTTGTTTTCTAAGCTCTCGGTATTTCTCCCATACAGCTTAAGGCTACCTCAGCAGTCATATAATGATGAACAGAGTAAAGCTGTGTAAGTAAACTTACCATAACAGTCGACGTTTGAATAGAACACTGCTGCAATAGCTTAGCTATATGGGTAGAATTTGTTTGTGTCTTTCAGCTTTTCCCGGTTAGGGGTCGCCACAGGGGAACTCCGGTCAGCTAATGATTGGCAGTAGATTTTTTACGTGCCAAGTTTGCCAGCCCTGACGCACAACCTTCAACGAAGGTACACTCATTCATGCATGTCTCCACACAGAAGACGCTCTAGCTGAGAATCGAATGGCACAACGTCTTGCTGTGAGACGACAACGCTACCGCAGCACCACCACCGCATTATAGCTATATGGGTAGAATACCGTAGCTTATACTGACTGGGAGAAAGAAGGGTGAGGATCCAGGAGTCCATGGAGAATGGTCATAGCAAAGCCTGCTTTAGACCTGCAAAAGGAATCTAGGTTGTAGTACTTTGTAAAGGTATGTACAGAGGACCACATTTCTGCTTTTAGAATAATTCTAGAATCCATCTCTTTCCAAAAGCCACAGATGAAGCCAAGGCTCTTAAAGAGTGAGTACTGATCCCACCTGGAATTGCCTTGTTCTAATGGGTAGGTATATCAAAAAGTAAAAGCACAGGAGAACCATTTGGAAATAGTCTGCTTTGACACAAGTTGTCCTTTTTCTTACTTTACTAAGAAAATAAATAACTGGCACAAGCGTTTCTGAAAGTTGTTCTGTCAAGATAATATGAGTTGTCTATGGACAGTCAAAGTGTGAAAAAAACTTTTCTCCCTCCTTTTTACTTTTGTGAAAGAAGACAGGGAGGTCGATACCACTTTAGGCAAAGAAGAATTAATCCTGAAAAAGAAAAAAGAAGGATTAATTCTTAAGGAAACTCATTCTTTGTGGAAAACAAGATAAAGGTGATCCACCATAAGAGCTTGCAACTCACACACTTTTCTTGCAGTAGTCAGAGCAATCAGCCAAATTATTTTCTATGTTTAGAACCGCAAATCAGCCTGATGAGCTAGTTTTTTTCCAAAACAAAGTTAAGATCCAAGGAGGAGCCATCTGTTCTCTAGGTGGCCTGGTAATGTAAAAACCCCTTTCAAAGACAATTTAACATTATAATGCATTGAAAGGGGAGGATCCATGAGCAGACATGCTGAAACAGCTGACAAATAAAGCTTGATAGAGGAGTGGGAATGGCCAGAGTAAAATAACTTGTACAAATATTAGAGAACCAGAGAGACACTAGCCTTAAAATGGTCCAGGTTCTTGTCTTGGCAATAACTAAAAAATATATGGTCCGGGTTCTTGTCTTGGCAATACCTAGAAAATATTTTCCATTTGATAATATACAATTTCATAGTAGTATGTTTCTTTGCCTCCTTTAATACCTACTGCATCCTCAGCAAATAGGTGCCTAAAAGGTATTAAAACTCTAGCATACAGGCAGTTAGATGAAGTTGTTTTAAGCTGGGGTGCATCAAACACCCCAGTCTTGTATAAGTAGGTCCAGTCTGTGAGGAACATTGTGGTAATTGCCTTTGGCGATTTCCGAAAAAAGGGAGAACCACTGTTGCCTGGGCAAGAAGGGAGTCAACCTTTGCAGAGTCCTTCTGAATCTTCGTAATAACCCTGATATCAGTGGTAAGGAAAGCATAATGGAACATTCCTACCCAAGAAAATGAAAATACATCTGTTTTCCAGGCCCTCTTGCAAGGAGTCCAGGAGCAGAATTTTGTCAGTTGTTTGTTGTGAATGGAGGAAAATAAGTTTATCTAAAGTGTTCTCCATGGCTGTGAGGGTTTGTCCTGGTCCTGCTTAGCTTGTCTGCCACCAAATTTTGCTCTCATAGGATGTAAGATGTCTGTAGAGTGAGATTGTGATGAAAAGCTACATCCCAGGTTACCATGGCTAGTCTACACAGAGGGTAAGAGCTAATTCCCCCATTTATGTACTGCATTACAGTGGTGTTGTCTGTAATGGTCCTGGGAATCATTGACAGAGTATTTATTACTGCCAACATCTATGTGTTTTGGTCTATCCTTTTTGTTCCACAGACCTAGCACTTTTACTCTCATAGACACCACTCCCCAAGTAATGTCTGAGGTGTCTGTACTTACAGACAGTCCAAGATTTGGAAGGGAAAATGGGAGTCCTGGATTCATATTTATTTATTTTTTTATTTACAATTTGTTGACCAGGTTAGTCCCACTAGGCTAAAGGCGTCTTTTCAGGTGAGACACAAGTTGGTGTTCACTAGTGACTAGTTAAAACTGCAGACAAAAGTGGTTTCGCCCCCAAAGGAGTTTCCTTTTTACAAATCCCAAAACAGAAATCTGGAATGTCAGGGGATGTTGATGTTGGGACCATGATGATTTGGATACCATTGATTTTTTTCTCATCTGGAGTATTCTGTATATTTATTTATGTACTGACATTTGATTACAGGAAAAGTGCAACTGGGTAGGTGCTTATTTTCAGCAGAGGCCCGGGGAGAACAATAATTTTACAAGCTTCAAAAATAATACAAAAACATCTACAGTTTAAATAATTATGCCAAATTAGACACAACGTGACAACATTGATTAAAAATAGACACAACTTACATGACAATAATTTAATATTTACAGAAACTTTAGCCAGTTTAGACAAATTAAAGGTAAGTTAGTATAATATGAACAGTAATGAAGTGAGAAAAAAAAAGGTTATGGCATATTTAGATACAGACTCAGGGGAAAGAAACTGATTGTAGTTAGGAAGTGAGCAAAGAAGGAAGAGTAAGGAGGTCTAAGGTATGAATAAGTAATAATGCATATTTGGGGATATATTTTTATCCTGGAGTTGAACAAGAAAATAGCCAGAATTTGGATAGGACATCTTTAAGAATGGTTTTAAAGAACTGGAGGGAGGGTATTGACCTGATGGACATAGCTAAGGAGTTCTAAGTCTTAGAGCAACATGGTATGAGTACAGACCACATTCAGCAGATCTGATAAGTTTGGTGAGAGAGAGAAGTTTTTGGCGATGGATGGTAATGGCTGACAATGAACATAGTTGTGTAAAACAGCATTTAGTGCTGGACAAGCAGAAGGATGCTGGTTTATTTTAGAGGTGATAAGAAGCTATGCTTATGTTAGTTGATGGGGTAGTTTTAACCAATTCGGGTTTTTTAGTGCTATAAAGTAGTGAGTTCTGAAAGGGGTGTTTGCTGCAAATTTTGCCACTTTATTATAGTATTGTTCAAGTTTTGTTTTTTATGATGCTTGGAGGCCAGTAAAGATGGGGGTGCCATAAAGTAATGGTGGGGGGGGAACTAAGTACTGGCAAGTGTACTTTTAGTTGCATTGATGAGAAAGGATTTGGCTCTATACTGCATCCCTAGTTATTGGTGAATTTTTTATGCAATTTTGTATATGCAGGTCAAATTTAAGATTATTATCCACTATCATCCTTAATAATTTGCTATTAGAAGTAACTTCACTTGTTGTTTAATTAAGAGAAGGATTCTAAATTTATTTTTTTCATGAGAGAGGGATTTGTGGAAAAAAACACAGGTTTTTTTGGAGGGGATTAAGCATACATTGTGATACATAAAGCCATGTTTCAGCAACTGTTGGGGTTTCCTGATTAGTTTTTTGGAGAAAGACCAGGGGACCAATGGTAGAGCCTTGTGGTATACCAGTGCTGACTGATACATATTGGACAAGTAGCTTCTGAACCATAGAAGTGTGGGCCGAGATAGACCTAGTCAGGACATTTGAAGTAGACGTTTGCTGTGACAAACTGTGTTGAAGGCTTTAGATAAATCTAAAAATAAGGAAGAAACTTGTTTGCCATGATCTCTAGCTTTATTGACAGTATCTATAAAGGTTAGAAGTGCATTGTTACTATTATGGGAGGGATGGAAGCTGTGTTGTGAGGAGGACAGGAGTTCTTGCCACAGGACACAGTTTAGCAATTGTTTATGAATACATTTGATAAGTATTTTGTAGAGGGGGATAAGATTGCTATAGGTCTAAAGTTAGTGACATCTGTTGAATTTTCTCCTTTGTTTAGAGGAATTCATAGACATTACTTGGCCACTGAATTTCATGACCCTTTTCACCTTGCCAGTACCCTCCCTCAGGCAGCAACTCTTTTCTCCAGGATGGCCATACCAGTCAGTCCTGGAGTAAATTTGTGGATACCCATCCAACATCTAGTTTAGAAGTTTATTCCAGGGGATTGGGAGGTGCTGAGTTATAAACCTATCCCTCTCCCTCTATCATGCTTTACTTATTTGCCTGTATTTTACAGCATACTAAAACTACATTTGGTTTACTTTTATTACTTTATTTTTATATAACAAAACTTTATTGCTTGTTCAGTTTTATGTTCTGCACCAATGGTGTACTGTATCTGAACTGTAATGTACAACTTGTAGATATGTAATTGTGTTTTCTGGAGCTTTTCTTCCCAGGCCTCTGCTGAAAATGGGGTTTTGCCCAGTTGGACTTTCCCGCTAAACAAATGTCAAATAATAAATAAATAAATAAATACATAAATAAATGTATTTGTAAGTGAAGATTTAGGTCCCAGGTTCTAGTACTGGTGGAGATATTGACTTGAGAGAAACAGCAGGTCCAGTGCAATCAGGTCTCTAATGGCATGGTAAGTAAGACAGAGATCTCAGTTCAAAAGCCTATAAGACACAAAATAAATGAATACAGCTTCTAGCCTATCTTGGCAGTTCAGGGACTTTTAAGATGTTTGTGAGTTTTGAATCGGGCTACAAATGATTGTCAGTCATATAAATTATTTTTCTTTATTTGTCTATTTAATTCTGGTAACCAGCATTAGTTTCCCAGAGTCAAAGTCTTCTCATTCAGACGGAAGAATTTGGGAGAAAAAAAATCCAAAAAAGAAACCTACTTACAGTTTAGAGTAGTCAGTGAACCTAATAATCAGGAAATTGGAGTAAAGGAAAGAAAATCATATGGACATGAAAAGAATGAACTGTTGTTATAAAGTACCAACCTCAACACCTGATATTATATTTCTATATTTTTTATTTTATTTTTTTTTTAACAAACGCATCATCACACACATACACAGCATGTGAGTATCTATGCATGCCTGTGTTTTGTATATGCAGAGTGTGAAGTTTAATGCTAATTTTTAGCAAGTATTATAAATGACTGAGAGAAAGGTATATATGTGTGATGGGTATATGCATGGCTCACACTGAAATCAGAAAATGCACTAAGCTTGAAACGAACATACTCTGCCTTGAATGCTGGCAGCCAATTGACATGGCTAAACTTGGCTAGAAAACATTAAATATCAACATGTTTTTTATGGTGTGGGCCAGTGAAATAAGTACTAACATAAGTCCTATGGGTGGGTGGGGGGGGGGCAGAGCTGTTACTGTTCACATAACTGATCACAATTGTTCTAATTTCTGGTAATGCTGGATCATGTATAGAACATCCTGACACTCGTTTATCTCAATAACTTAAGGGTAAATGTATAAACATACAGGCTGAATCCTGAGAGGACATTGCTAGGAAAAGAAAAAAAAAATACATGTCCATAAAGTGGCATTAGAAAAAAATAAGGGGGTGGAGGGAGGGAGTGGCTACTGCAGTGGTGATCATTTAGACATGTACTGTCATAGTAGACAATAGATTTACTTATAAAATTGTACTGTGTTCATCATTATGATCACTGCTGCAGCCTAAGATATACGGGTAGATTGTCATAGCTTAAAAGAACTTAAAGGTGGAAGGGGAATAGTCCAGGAGCCCTTGGAGAATGGTCCTATCAAACCTTGTACTGGATTTGGAATAGGAATCTAGATTATAGTGTTTTGTATGCAGAGAGGGCCAGGTTGCTGCCTCTAGTATACTTCTAGAGTCTAACCCTTTCCAAAAAGCCAAGAAAAAGCCATGGCCCAGAATAGTGAACAGTGAACCTTGACCCTGCCTGGAACAGTTTTATCGTGCTGGGAGTAAGATAGGTAATAGCCCAAGACAACCATTTGGAAATAGTCTGCTTTGACAGACGTTGCATTTCTTTTTACCTTCACAAGAAATGAACAACTGATTAGAAGTGCTGATAATATTGTAATTTGCAGGGAATTTCTCCTTCCTAAAGGGGATAATAATTCACTTTTTTGTGTTTAGTTTTAGTCCATGGCTTTGGCACCAATCATTTGTCTGTGTTAGCCCCTTTTGTAATATGTTAACATTGTTTGGGGACTCAATGATTGCACCTAGTTTGCAATCATTAGCAACTTGGTATGCCACAGGCCATCTACTTTCACCTGGACTTTCAAACCCACCATAACAGCTTGCAACTCTACTTGCAGAAGTCACAACAATGTGTAAAATTGTTTTCCATGCTAAGAACTTGTTTTCCATGCTAAGAACCTCAAGTAAGCTTGATGAACCGGTCACATGGAGCAAGTGTTAGCTTCTCTAACATAAAATTAAGATCTTAAGGAGATGCCACTGGTTTTCTGAGATGGTTCTTATGCAAAACTCTTTCAAAAACATTTTCACACGGGAATGCATTGAGAGAGAAGAATGTGTGAAGACATGCCAAAACGACTGACAAATGAACCTTCATGTAGGAGTAAGACAGGCCACAAGATAGTAACTCTCACAAATACTGTAAAACCAGAGAAACACTCGCCCTGGATGGGTGCTGATTCTTTTGTTGCCACCAATTAAAAAAAAAAAACATTTTCCATTTGCTAATACATGATTTTCTAGTAGCAGGCTTTCCTGCTTCCATTAATAACTGCTGCACATGTGCCTAAAAGGTATTAAGACCCTATCATCCAGGCAGTCAGTTGCAGTAGTTTAAGGTTGGGATATATCAAACACCCCTGATCTTGAGAGAGTAAATCCAGTCTCTGAGGGAGCACCTGGTAATTGTCCCTGGTTAATTCCAAAAGAAGGGAGAACCACTGTTGGCTGGAACAGAAGGGAGTCACTACAATGATCTTTAGGGAATCCTTCTAAATCTTCAAAAGTATCATGGAAATTAGTGGAAAAGTGGACAAGCATACAGAAACATTCTTGTCAAAGGAAAAGAAAAGGCATCTGTCTTCCAGGCCTTTTTGCATGAAATCCTGGAACAGAACATTACCACCTGATTATTTTGAGAGGAGACAAAAAGGTCTATTTGAGAAATTTCCCACAGATGGATCAAATCCTGGAAGACCCCATTCATTTTTCATTTGTGAAGGGTTTGTCCTGGCCCTGCTTAGCTTGCCTGCCACACAATTGTGCTCTAACAGATACCTGTAGACTGAGATTGTGCTGTAAAGCTACTGCCTATGCTAACATGGCAAGTCCGCATAGGAGGTAGGATGTGGTTCCCCTATGCTTGTTTATGAGCCACATCATAATGGTATTGTCTGTAAACACTTGCAGAGGTTCTGGGTACCAGAGATGATTCAGTGAGTTGAAGACCTATATAAGAGCTAGGATCTCTTTTATGTTTTTTTTTTTTGTCCCAAAGATCCTGCACTTTTATAACCATTGACAAACAAACAACGTCTGAAGTGTTTTTTTGCGACTAACTGTTTTGTGTGGGGGGGGGGGACGACCTAGATTCTGAGAAATGTGATGTCTCCACCACACGATTTCCCTTTTTACAAATCCCAGAACTATAATTTGAAAAGTCAATGGGAACTGTAGTCTTGCAAGAGGTGTCATGAGAATCATAGACGCCATGAGACCCAGAATCCTGATTTATTTCCTCTCAGAGACTCATGTCTGAGTGGAGAAGCCCAGAAATAGATCTAGATATAAAGCTATCTCTTTGTACTGATGTGTCCTGTATAGGAGATGTCTGACCAAGAGAGAGAGAGATTCCTGACACACTGATAAAGATTCTACAAAGATAAGCAAACTGTCTAAATATGGAAAAACATAGATACCCTGCAACCTGCAGTGGGCTATCACAGGAGCTAGACACTTTGTGAACAATCCTGGAGCAGTGGATAGCTCAAAACGTAAGCCAGACAATTGCTAACACCTTAAGAAGAATGTAATGATAAGCATCTTTTAAATCTAAGGTTACTAAGAAGTTCAAATTAGAAAGAAGGGGTAACAGACTGCGAAGTGAAAACATGTTGAACTTGGTGCTATCACACACTGGTTCAGAGATGAAAGAAATGGTTCATAGGTAAGTACTATTCTAGATGCCAATGGTCAAATCTGAATTTAACACTAAGTGACCTAGGCAGTTGCCTAGGGCCTGCTGGCTGAGGGGCTGCCACAACGTTTGCTTCAACAATAAAAAAATAATAATTATTATTATTTATTTTTCTTTAAGGACACAGTGCATCTGTGGGATTTCTTCTTTAAGGATGCACTCTGCATCTGAGAAACACCTCCTTGAAATCCATAAACCAAAAAAATCTATCGGTCACTGTCTATATTCCTACTCAGTAGCCAAGGTGTGGAACAATATTCCTACATATATTAGAGTAATGCCATGTGCTCACATATTCAAACAATCTCAAGAGATTTCTCCTTAACTCCTGGCTCTGTACATGTCTTACACCAGGCTGACACTACCCGTTACTCCTTCCATCTTCCTTTGTCTCCCCTCTCTTCCTCCTCTTACTCCTGGCTCTGTACATGTCTTACACCAGGCTGACACTACCCGTTACTCCTTCCTTCTCTTCCTTTGTCTCCCCTCTCTTCCTTCTCTTACTCCTGGCTCTGTACATGTCTTACACCAGGCTGACACTACCCGTTACTCCTTCCATCTTCCTTTCTCTCCCCTCTCTTCCTTCTCTTACTCCTGGCTCTGTAGATGTCTTACACCAGGCTGACACTACCCGTTACTCCTTCCTTCTCTTCCTTTCTCTCCCCTCTCTTCCTCCTCTTACTCCTGGCTCTGTACATGTCTTACACCAGGCTGACATTACCCATTACTCCTTCCTTCTCTTCCTTTCTCTCCCCTCTCTTCCTTCTCTTACTCCTAGCTCTGTACATGTCTTACACCAGGCTGACACTACCCGTTACTCCTTCCATCTTCCTTTCTCTCCCCTCTCTTTCTTCTCTTACTCCTGGCTCTGTACATGTCTTACACCAGGCTGACATTACCCATTACTCCTTCCTTCTCTTCCTTTCTCTCCCCTCTCTTCCTTCTCTTACTCCTGACTCTGTAGATGTCTTACACCAGGCTGACACTACCCGTTACTCCTTCCTTCTCTTCCTTTCTCTCCCCTCTCTTCCTTCTCTTACTCCTGACTCTGTACATGTCTTACACCAGGCTGACACTATCTGTTACTCCTTCCTTCTCTTCCTTTTTCTCCCCTCTCTTCCTCCTCTTAGTCCTGGCTCTGTACATGTCTTACACCAGGCTGACATTACCCATTACTCCTTCCTTCTCTTCCTTTCTCTCTCCTCTCTTCCTTCTTCCTTTCTCTCCCCTCTCTTCCTTCTCTTACTCCTGACTCTGTACATGTCTTACACCAGGCTGACACTATCCGTTACTCCTTCCTTCTCTTCCTTTCTCTCCCCTCTCTTCCTCCTCTTACTCCTGGCTCTGTACATGTCTTACACCAGGCTGACATTACCCATTACTCCTTCCTTCTCTTCCTTTCTCTCCCCTCTCTTCCTCCTCTTACTCCTGGCTCTGTACATGTCTTACACCAGGCTGACACTACCCGTTACTCCTTCCATCTTCCTTTCTCTCCCATCTCTTCCTTCTCTTACTCCTGACTCTGTACATGTCTTATACCAGGCTGACACTACCCGTTACTCCTTCCTTCTCTTCCTTTCTCTCCCCTCTCTTCCTTCTCTTACTCCTGGCTCTGTACATGTCTTACACCAGGCTGACACTACCCGTTACTCCTTCCATCTCTTCCTTTCTCCTCCCTCTCTTCCTTCTCTTACTCCTGGCTCTGTACATGTCTTACACCAGGCTGATACTATGCATTACTCCTTCCTTCTATTCCTTTTTCTCCCCTCTCTTCCTTCTCTTATTCCTGGCTCTGTACATGTCTTACACCAGGTTGACACTACCCGTTACTACTTCCTTCTCGTCCTTTCTCTCCACTCTCTTCCTTCTCTTACTCCTGACTCTGTATGTCTTACACCAGGCTGACACTACCCATTACTCCTTCCTTCTCTTCCTTTCTCTCCCCTCTTCCTTCTCTTACTCCTGGCTCTGTACATGTCTTACACCAGGCTGACACTACCCGTTACTCCTTCCTTCTCTTCCTTTCTCTCCCCTCTCTTCCTTCTCTTACTCCTGGCTCTGTACATGTCTTACACCAGGCTGACACTACCAGTTACTCCTTCCATCTTCCTTTCTCTCCCCTCTCTTCCTTCCCTTACTCCTGGCTCTGTACATGTCTTACACCAAGCTGACACTACCCGTTACTCCTTCCATCTTCCTTTCTCTTCCCTCTCTTCCTTCTCTTACTCCTGGCTCTGTACATGTCTTACACCAGGCTGACACTACCCGTTACTCCTTCCTTCTCTTCCTTTCTCTCCCCTCTCTTCCTTCTCTTACTCCTGGCTCTGTACATGCCTTATACCAGGCTGACACTGCTCATTACTCCTTCCTTCTCTTCCTTTCTCCCTCGTCTTCCTTCTCTTACTCCTGGCTCTGTACATGTCTTACACCAGGCTGACACTGCTCGTTACTCCTTCCTTCTCTTCCTTTCTCCCCCCATCTTCCTTCTCCCTTCTCTTTCCTTGCTCTTCTTTTTCCCCTTTCCTTTCCTCTCTTCTCTTATTAGCCAAAGCACCAGTTATTTCTCTGATAGTTCCATACTTTAACTCCATTTCCTAAGTGCAGCACAGCATTAGCCAATCGTTGATCATTGAAAGCCTGCACAGGAGTGCTCTTTTTGGCTGCAGAAGAGCTCTGAAGGGCTTGGTGCCCAAGTATGACTTTTAGGCAGCTCAGCTTGAGCTGAATAACTTTTTTGGGTGTATGGAATGTAGCCTGAAGCTTTGGAAGCTGGCCAGCTGTTATATCCTATGAAAGCTATAACCCTTATACCTAAGGCTACTGCAGCAAATATCATTTGAACATAATATAGTTGTGTAAGCAAATTTACCATAACAGTAGATGTTTGCATAATCACTGCTTCAGAATCCTTAGCTATAGGTGCTATATCCTGCCAAGGATATAACAGCTGGACAACTCCCAGAGCTTCAGGACACATTGTGCATAGTCAAATTGTTAGCTCAAGCTGAGTTACATTCAGATCTCTCATGCCAACTGACAGAGGGAGGCTGAGCCCTCACAAGAAATAGTTAGCAGTAAAAATATATACACATATATGCACACCCTGGCAAAACAACATACTCAAAAAACTATGGGGGGAGGAGAGAGGGAATGGTTACTGCAGTAGTGATCATCTGAACATGTACTGTTATGGTAAGTATACTTACACAAGTGTACTATGCTCATCGTATCAAGCACTGCTGCAATAGCTTTAGGTATATGGGTAGATTATCCTAGCTTACAACATTTGGGAAGTGGAAGAGTCAAGGAGCTGCTGGAGAATGGTTCTATAGCAGTCTGATCTAGTCCTAGAGAAGGATTCAAGTTTGTAGTGCTTTGTAAAAGTATGTACAGACAACCAAGCTGCTGCTTCTAGAATCCAACCCTTTCCAAAAAGCCACAGATAAAGCCAAGGCCCTGGTAAAGTGAGCCTTGACCCTGCCCTGCCTGGAACAGTTTTGTTGTGGTGAGAATAACAAAAGGTAACAGCCTGAGACAACCATTTGGAAATAGCCTGTTTAAACACAGGCTGTCCATTCTTCTCACCTTCACTATGAACAACTGATCTGAAGATCTAAAATATTTTGTTCTTGTCAAAATAGTACCTGAGTTTGTCTGTGGACATATAATATATCCCTTCTCCCTCATTTTTAGGTTCATGAAAGAAACCAGGGAGATGGACAGATTGAATTAAATTAAACTCTGATGCCACTTTAGGCATAAAAGAATGATTAATTATCAAAGAAACCCTGTCTCTGTGGAAAATGAGATAGGGTTGACTCTTTATAAAAGCTTGCAACTCAAATACTCTTCTTGCAGAAGTCAGAGCAATCAGTAAAATAGTTTTCATGTTAAGAACCTCAAGTCAGCCAGATTAGCTGGGTCAGATGTAGCAAATATTAGCTTCCCTAACACAAAATGAAGATCTCAAGGAGGGTCCATCAGTTTTCTAGGGGACCTCTTATACAAAACCCCTTTTAAAAACATTTTGACATGAGAAAGCATTAAAAGAGGAGGATCCATAGGAAAACATGCTGAAATGTAAATGAACCCTGATGAATAAGCAAGAACTACCATAGAACAACAACTCACACAAATACTGTAAGACCAGAGAAACACTAGCCATAAATGGATGCTGGTTATGTTGTTGGGACCATCTTGAAGGAATTCCCTACATATGGATCACATTACATACAGCTAAGTATTGCAGTAGTGATCATTATAATGAACATCTAAATGGTCTTCTCTGGGGGCTTCCAGCCAGGAGTTACTCATCTTGTCTGACAACATATCAAGCCTACTCAAGCAGAATCCTCTGCATAAAAGTTAGATCTTTGGACTATTGTTGTGATTCTCCCCTACAGCCAAAGTACTCAAGACAGCAACACAAGAGTGACTAGCATCTCATATTTCCCTATATAGCCTAGTATCTTATGAAATCATTGCATAAGCAATTGAGGCCCATCAACTGAAGGACAACTGTGTGAAACTGTCAAACTTTATCCACAGCTGTGCAGCCAAGGAGTATGTTATACTAAGGAAGGGGCTTCTATATGGGGGGCTTCCTCACACTTCACCCAGGACCACTAAGTTTTTTTGTTTTCAGTGAAGTGGTCTGTCAATCTATCAGAAGAGAACAGTCCACATCAGAACCATCTTATAGTATAGATTCAGAATGACTCATGATGTGGATGTACACTGCCATTAGGATTGTAAAGGCTTCTGACACTATAAGCTCTCCGGTCCTATAAAGCAAAATGTATCACCTTGGAATCAGAGATCCTAGAAGCAAAGTCTCCCCCACTATGACTGGTTCACCAGCCTTCTGTACAGCTGTACTCAGTCTGCCAAATGGGATTATGAATAATCATATTCCACAACACTGAAATAGTGCTGTAGAGATCAATTTTAAGCTCCATTTCTCTGTACATCACTACTGTGTAGACACACCATGGTCTCATTCATCTGTTTCTGTATGTGGATAAGTTAACTCTTATTTCTTAGACTAATTCCTTATCAGAAGTTTAAGTTCATTACTGGTTAGCTTCATCAGGGTTAAATAATTGTGGATAAAGCCAAGTGTGTCTTATGTGGAGACCAAAGTATTGCAAGATGACAGATTAAGCTTGCTAGATAATGACCACAATGGCTGTAATACAGAGGCAGCTGATTCTGCTTAGTGCTTCAGCATACTTATTACGTTCATAAATTTGATGCACATTTTCAACAACAGTTAAGGAAAATGATATGAGATATGACAAACTGTACCTAAAACTTGATGTGCTAGGATAAAAACAGGTAAGTCAGTCTTGCTACATAACCGTGTTATACTCTTCAATTACCTTTCTTCCAACACATAAAGAAGTTATGTACTCACCATAACGTTCCATGTTTGTTGTCCAGTATTTCACCTTCATTCTTGCTGGTTGGTTTCAGAGCTGAACCTTGGCTCCGACTCAGCTGCATACCAAAACTCGAGAGCTTCTACTGGCTCAAGGCTACAACCGTGTCTATTTTATGTGCTCGAAGTCCGAGAATACCGAATACAATATTCTCAACACGAGTACACTGAAAGCGCAAAACATCGAAAATGTAAACGGAAATCTCAGTAGATGGAGATTTCCATTTACTTCAATGTAGTGCGATCTCGGAGTTGGTATATTTAAGTGGCGGGGAGTGTGGGGGGTGCAGGGGGGCTTGCCCCCTGCCTATATCATTTTAAATTTTTTTGTTTTGTGTATTTTTTTTTGGGACTTCGATCGTTTAATAGTTCGATGCATATGGTTCGATCCATATGCATTCGAGCTATTAAGCTTTCGAGGTCCTAAAGTAGACCCCTACAACCTATACCATGATGCTTAGCGACTGTTCCCCAGATCTCATTTGAGAGACTACTCCTTAGAGTATGCTAATATACAGAAAAGAAAAATTTATGAAATATATTGGTCATAAAGGTAAAGAGGCAAGAAGGGAATCAGCCCATATTTGCCAATTGTAAAGTCCTCTAGATCCTCCAGGAGGGGGAATGGATGGGTGGGATGCAAGAATGAAGGCGAGATACTGGACAAAAAAACATGGAACGTTATGGTGAGTACATAACTTCTTTATGTTATGTTGTCCCATCTCGCCTTCATTGTTGCTGGTTGGGACAGAGTCCCCAGCACCTTTTTTTTGGGTGGCTAAAGGGAATAAACTCTTCAGGACAGTGGAACCAAAGGATGTTCTGTTCTGGGAGGCCACATCTACTTTGTAATAAGAGATAAAGGTGTGAGGATTAACCCATCTAGCAGCAGCACAAATAGAATCCAATGGAAGTCTGGATTGAAAGGCAATGGAAGTAGACACTGCTCTAGTCAAATGTCCTTTAACTTTCCCTGGCAGTTCTTTATTATGAGAATTATAGACATAGGTGATGGTCTCAGTAAGCCATTTGGACAAAGTAACTTTTGAGACTGCCAAGCCTTTTTTGTTTTCTGAATAGGAAACAAACAACTGATCTGACTTTCTAAAATCTTTGGTCCTATGCAAGTAAAAACGCAACTGTAAATGCACATCCAATTGGTGAAGCTTATATTCTGCCTTGTTGCCATAGCTAGGAAAAAACACAGGCAATTCTATAGATTGGTTTAAATTCGCTTCAGAACAAAATTTTGTTAAGGAGGAAGGATTTGTTTTAAGGGAAATTCTATCTTTGTGGAAAATCAAATATGGAGGATGGATAGATAAAGCTTGCTCCGCTGAAACTGTCCTAGCTGAAGTAATTGCTGTTAGAAAGACCATTTTCCAAGATAAAAATTTTAGTGAACAAGAGGATGCTGGTTTGAAGGGTGGAAGGATCAAAGATGATAATACTAAATTTAGATCCCATGGGGGAGAAGGTTCTCTTAAGGGTGGTCTTAACAGAAAAGTACCCTTGAGGAAAGCTTTGCATAATCTATGAGACATTACACTGGATCCGAGGTCTCCCATATGATAATTTGATATAGCGGCTAATTGTACTTGAATAGAGGCCACCGCTGCTCCTTGATTAAAGACTTCTGTTAGAAATTCCAAAATTGCAGGCATAGGGGCTGTAAAGGGATCTATGTATTTTTGACTGCCCAACAAGAGAACCTCTTCCATTTGTTTGTGTAAAGTTTCCTAGTAGTCTTTTTGTGTGAGGAAACCAGAATGTGACATACTGCAGGGGATAATTTTGGAAGCCTGGCTAAGACTGGAAGTGGAGTAACCAAGCTGTCAGCTTGAGGCTGTAAGGAACAGGCTGGAGCATTCCTGACTGATGCGTCAGAAGATCCAGCATTGGGTCAAGGATCCACGGGTCCTCCTGAAGGTGGGGCCAAAGGAAGGGGAACCACATCTGACGAGGCCAGTAAGGAGCAATGAGAGTTAACCTGCGACTCAACAACTTGGCTTTCTGCATAACATTCAGAATCAATGGAAATGAGGGAAAAACATAAAGAAGTCCCGGGGGCCAATCGTGGACGAGTGCATCCCTCGGTAACTCTCCTGGAGGGGAAATCAGGGCAAAGTAATTATGCATTTGGCATTGAATGGAGTGGCAAAAAGGTCACAGCAAGGCTGGCCCCATTTTCAAAAAATTTGATTCGCAACTTCCTGATTTAGGGACCACTAATGAGGCATGAGAATTGCTCTGCTTAGCTTGTCTGCTATTATGCTGGATTTCCCTGGGATGTGCATTGCCATCAGAAAGCGCTGAGAAGAAATTGCCCATTGCCAAACTCTGTGAGCCTCTTGACATAGGGGATAGGTTCTAGTTCCACCCTGTTTGTTGATGTACCATACCACCGACATATTGTTTTCTGAATCACAATAGTCCCCATGGGAAGAGAGTTCTGAAATGCTTGCAATGCCAGAAGCACTGCCCTCATCTCTAGCACATGAATGCGCAAATGGTACTTGTGATCTTTCCAAACCCCTTGGACAGTCTGTCCCAGATAATGCCCCCCACACCCTATCTGGGATGCATCCGTGGTTACTGCAGCGACAGGTTGGGGAAATACAAACGGTCTGCCCATTGTTACCTGAGTGGACTGAAGCCACCATAGTAGGTCCCTCTTGCAGGCATCCATAATGAGAATCTTGTATGGACCATTGAGCAAAGAGTAGCCACTGTAATATCTGCATGTGTAGTCGTGCCAGTGGGACTAGTATTATCACCGCTGCCATTGAGCCTAAGACCTTGAGGACGAATTTTGCTTGTACCTTTTTCATTTTTGAGTAGGATAGATACTTGACTGCGTAGCATTTGTATCCTCTCTTTAGGCAATTTTGCTACCATGTCATTTGTGTTTAAATCTGCACCTTTAAAGGTAATATGCTGTGATGGCAACAAGGCAGATTTTTCTGTATTTATAGTAATGCCTAGTTCTGAGCAGAGATGGATGGTGGCATCCTGGCTCTGATTAGTAGGTGCTTGGTGGTGGCAGTCAGGAGCCAGTCGTCTAAATATGGAAACACCCAGAATCCTTGAAATCTCAGATGAGCCGTGACTACTGCCATGCATTTGGTAAACACTCTGGGGGCTGTAGTGAGGCCAAAGGGCAGAGCTCTGAACTGGTAATGACTTGGCTCCCAGCTGGAAGCATAGAAATCTTCTGGAGCACCTGTCCATCTTTATGTGGTAGTACACGTCCTGAAGATCTAAAGAGCACATCCAATTGTCTTGTCCCAGAAAAGGGAGTATAGACTGCAGTGTTACCATCCGGAACTTTGCCTTCTTTACTGACTTGTTTAGTCTCCTGAGATCCAATACTGGTCTCCAGTCTCCTGTCTTTTTTGGAACTAAAAGAACCTTGAGTAAATTCCGGATTCGATCTGGTCTGCGGGGACTTCTTGGATGACTCTTTTTGCTAGCAATCTTTGAATTTCTAGGGTTGCTTGATACCTTTGACTGGGTGGAATGTTTGGGATAGATTCTGACGGATGAGGTGGACAGTGGAAAGGAATCTGACGGACGAGGTGGATAGTGGAAAGGAATGTTGTATCCGAAGGATATAATGGACTGTACCCATTTGTCTTGAGTCAATTTCAGCCAGGCTTCTGGGTACAGTGATAGTCTTCCCCTGACTGCCTCCAGAGGTGGACAGCCGGGACTCCTTTCAGGAGCACTGGAAGGGCCGACTGGAGAATGTATCTCTGTCGCCCTGGTTCTGCGGACCCCCCCTGCCATGTGACAGCATCTTCCATTGTTATTCCACCCTCTGCCCCTGGGGGAAGGATCACCATGAGTGTCCCACAAGGATCCTTTGGACTTCCGTGAACCACATTTTTCCTCTCTTTTGACCTTTAGGATAAGGTCTGGTAGGGGTGGAAAAACACACTCCATTGCAGATAGAGTCTTGCCATCTTGCTGGCTTCTTGTGAGAGTCTCTTTTACTTTCTGCCCGAAAAAGGATGAGCCATCAAAAGGGGCATCAATAAAGGAAGATCTGAAGGGTTCAGCAAACTCACAAAGGCACATCCAAGAATGTCTCCTAAGAGCTATTCCTGTGCCTGCTGCCCTGCTCACTCCATCGGCTGCATAGGAAATGAGGTGCATGGAGGAGTTTGTGATAGAGGTTAAGGTCACAAGCTGGGAATTTATCTTATCTGATAAACCCTGGGCTGTAGCACCTTGTAGGGTATCTCCCAGCTCTTTCAGGAGATCCCTCTGGAGTTGGGTGAAATGTGATTAGTAATTCAGTGACCATAAGGTAAAGGCCGCTGAGGAGAACATACGCTTCCCGTATCTGTCCATCATATGAAACTTCTTGTTCGGTTGATGGACAGATGCAGAAGTTTCAGCTAACTCCTTCTTTGTGCCACTGCCACCACCATTGCATCTACTGGAACTCCCTTTGTTAAATATTGTCTACCCTCTGGGGCCATAAAGAATTTATTTGGTCTCCTCGGAATGGGGTCCACTGACTCAGGAGAGTCCCACACCTTCAGACTCATGACACCCAGGAGCATGTCGAAGGGCGTAGACACCCAAAAGGTGGAGGGGCGAGAGCCAAATGCCTCCAGGTATACTGACTCATCCTCAGAAGGGGAGAGGGATTTCCAGCCGCCCCTCTGCTTAAGGATCTCAAGGATGTCTGAAAAAGAGACATCCTGCAAGGGCGACTGTGGGGACCCTTCTGAATCCTCTAAGTCGGTATCAGAAGTGACAGACTCAGGGGAGTCTATATACTTCCTCTTAAATTGTTTCTTCCGAGGGACCTCCTCGGGGGGGATGCTCCGGGGAGGTGTCGGAAGAGGAGGTTCCACCCATTTGGGTTTCCTGGGGCACTGACTTGCTACTCTGGGGCTGATGGAGGGATTATGAAGCAGTAGACACCGGCCCTTTAGGGGGAAGAGTGGCCAAAGGTGGAGGGGACTCAGTGGAGAGCATACTCTGCATCACCTCAAAGGCACCGCAATCCTGGGCCGAGAGAGACTCCAGTCCCGAGGGACCGGGAGATCTCCCTGGTGCTGAAGAGGGTGGCTCCGAGGCTGATGTGGGAGCCAAACTTACTTGTGCCAAAGCGCCGAGTGGGAGAGTCAGTTCTGCCAAGGGTCTGACTTGACTCTCCCCTCCCCCAGAGCCAACCAGGGAGTGTCGGCTCCCAGATCCCTCGATGGAAAACAGCATCAACGAGATCAGAGCAGACATCGGAGCCAAGATATCTTGGGTGATTACTGGCTCCATCGGTTCCAGCAGAATGACTTCCTGACACTCTGGGTCCAAACTCGTCCGAGTCGATGGAGGAACAGATGGCATCTGAGATACAGTGGTCGGCTCCACGTTCCGATGGGCTGGGCTCGTAAGAATTTCTGCCAGGGCCCGCATCCGCAGCATTCTCTTCGCCACCTGCTCCACATCATCGTCTGATAATCTGGAGGATTGACAGGAATGGGTCGATGACCTGTGACTACCTGCCACAGACTGTAATAAAGGAGATTTCAGCACCGAGTGTATTGCTTCCAATGACAGTAACCAACTCCTTTTTCGGCTCCGCAACAGTTCCGAAGACTCAGATGGAACCGAGGGAGGGCCAAGTTTGTCAGAACCGATAGCCTTCGGCTCTGAAGATACTATATCCTTGTGACTGCTTGACGGCTCAGACACCAGAGCCGATGAAGCCGACTTTTTTGTCTTGTCCGATTTTGATGCCTGATTACCTTCTTCAAAAGGGCCTTTCAACAAACCCCTCAAAATTAGTTTATTTTTTCTGTCCTGTAGGACCCTTGCACTAAACCCATGAGAAATGGAGCAAGAATCCTGGAGATGGACTGCTCCTAGACAATACACACAACTTGTGTGTCCGTCCGTTAGAGACATTTTCTGGGTGCATGAATTGCACTTTTTAAACCCAAATTGTCTCGACTCCTTGACAGATTTTTTAGACATCTTGGAAAACCAACTACTAGCAACAACAACAATAACAGTTAACAATAACTACAATAACTACAATAGAAAGAAGCAAATATAAAAAAAAGAGTTTTTTGTTTTACTAGGAAAGGAAAGGGGTGGGAGGAGGAGGAGAAGTCTCTAAGTTAAACTAAAGTCTTCTCCAACCTGAGGAGACACCTCTAACTTAAATGGTGACTCCTTAAGAAAAGGGAAAGAAGCCCTGAAGAAAAAAAGCAGGCTAAAGAGAAAGAATCCTCTAACTTAAACGGATTCTTTAAGAGGAATAGAAGAAAAAACAAAGGCCCAAAGAGAACATCCGAAGACACACCCAAGTAATAAAACAACACACACACGAGCACTCTACTTGGACTGGGAAGGTATAGTAGACTCTAATAGAAAGTTTTGTGAAAAAATATAGTAAAAAGATGTATAATAAAGGTAATTACTAGCCTGAGCCAGCGAAGACAATCCCGATGCTTCAAGCGGCAAATGAAATCTGGGGAACAGCCACTAAGCATCATGGTATAGGTTGCAGCCTAGAGCCAGTAGAAGCTCTCAAGCTTTGGTATGCAGCCGAGTCAGAGCCGAGGTTTGGCTCCGAAACCAACCAGCAAGAATGAAGGCGAGATAGGACAACATAACATTCAAAGTTTCCCGTCTACTGTTTTACTGAAAAAATTAAGCAAGTCTTCTCTGGCTTCAGTTCCATAACCTCTGAATATTATTCTTATGGAATTTACTCATAAAGTTATCTGACATTTTGATTGTTCCTCACTGTCTTAATGGCCTTAATACAGAATGGTAGTGTGATGTAATCAGTACTCAACATAAAAGTAGATGACTAAAATGTCCTTGTCTTCACAGTGCTGGATCTGTCAATGTCCACGCTGGAGTAAATGACTTGAGAGGTACCTCCCTGGACTACATGAAAAGAGACATGGAAGAGCTCTTGGATCATGTGACCCAGGCAGGTATGACCCTAGCCCTGAGTAGCATCCTGCCTTTGCCCAGAATGATACCACAGTATAAGGACAAAATGATTGACTTCAACAATTGGCTAAGCTTCTGGTGTCATTCAAAGGGGATCCAGTATTTGTCTGCCTGGGAAGACATGATCGACAAACCACGATGTTTTGTCAGAGATGGTCTGCACCTGTCACCCCTGGGATTCAGGTTACTGGCTAAAGCTCTTGCCACCCCTATAGTGCCTTTTTTAGGCAAGGTTCAAAGGATAAAACCACCACCGTAACAGATACAAGCATGCAAAATCTGAAGGTAATGCTACACAATGCTAGAAGTCTAAACCTCAAAATGCACTCTCTCGAGGCACTCCTAAAAATGGAGAACATCAATATCTGTGTAGTGACTGACACCTGGTTTAAGGCTCCAGACAGCATCCCTGCAATACCAGGCTACAATTCTTACCACACTTTTCGGCCACAAAACCAAGACAGAAACACTAAAGGTGGAGGAATGTCCATATTCACCAAGGATATTCACACCTCCAGGCTAGTTGCCCAACACAATGCATCTGAAATTCTCCAGGTGCAACTAACACCAGGTAAGACTGCAATCCAAATTGTAGCTTGCTACAGATCTCCCACCATACCCCAAGATTCTCACTACACCTTCCTAAACATACTGGAAAATATCAGGATACAACCAAACACCCTAATACTAGATGATTTTAACTACCCTGTCATTAATTGGGAAAACTACTCAGGTACCAACTCCTTTTCCCAATGGTTCTTGGAATTCATAAATTCCAACGCCCTGGATCAACTAATCCATTGTCCCACCAGGGGCTCCATTATCCTAGACCTGGTCATTACCAACATGGGAGATAGATGCTCCACACCAGTGGTCACCCCCTCATTGGTCAGGTCTGACCATAAGCAAATCACCCTTGACATCCACATCCCACCCCCACACTCCAGTAAGGAAACCTCCTTAAAAAACTTCTCCAAAGCCAGCTTCATGCTACTGAAGTCAGAAGTGACAAACTTCTCAACACCCACGCAGACGGGATCTGGAAGTTCGACTGTAGAATCCTACACTAAGGCACTGTACGAGCACATCCACTCATGCATGAATCGTGCCATCCCAAATAGAACCAAGATGCTCTTCTCCAAAAAAAGGAAGCCAATCTGGTGGTCCCTTGCTATAAACAAACTATACAACAGAAGGAAGAAACTGTTGCAGAAAAGAGGAAAATCCCAGGATGCAAAAAACTCCCTCTCCAGCCTCAGTAAGAAGCTGAGATCCCTCATAAAATCTTCAAAAGCTAGTTACGAAAATAAAATTGCCAAAGATTCCAAAGACAACCACAAGGCATTCTATAGTTATGTCAAGAAACTAAATGGCAATGCTCAGATCTGCTCTGAGCTACAACAGAATGGCATTAAATATACTGATCCCAATGATATTGTCAATATCCTGGCAGATCGATTTAGTGCCAACTTCACTCCCCTCTCACCCCCTAAAAGGCCCATCTCAATACCAAAAGATTGCCAAATTCCGATAATCACAGCCATACAGGTAGAAACAGCACTCTCCAAAGCTAAGAATACAGCATCCATGGGACCAGATGACATCCCAGGCTGTGTACTACATGAACTACAAAATGAACTGGCACCCCACCTAAGTGTCAAGTTTAATCATAGCCTCACCTCAGGCTTCGTGCCCACTGAGTGGTGCACAGCTACAGTTATCCCGATCCACAAGGGAGGATCCACCTTGGATCCCGGGAACTACCGTCCCATCAGTCTGACAAGTCTGATCTGCAAGGGCATGGAACGCATTATCATGGAACTTATAAACAAAGACATTGGCAACCTCCAGACACTGGACCCCACCCAGTTTGGGTATGTGAAGGGCCGATCTTGTCTCCGGAATCTGATTGACTTCTTTGAATCAGTCTCCAGAGCTGTGGACGAGGGTAAGGAGGTCCACACAGCCTATCTGGACCTTGCCAAGGCCTTTGACACCATCCCCCACTCTGGAATCATAGATAAACTTACTAAGCTGGGCATAAATCCCTACGTCACTCGATGGGTTGCCAACTGGCTTACTGACAGAACCCAGACTGTAAATGTAGCCGACTCCAAATCCAGCTCCAGACAAGAGACAAGTGGAGGACCTCAGGGTTCAGTCCTGGGACCACTCTTGTTTGACATCTACTTCTCTGAAGTACAGGCCAACACTAAGGGACTCTGGCTAACAAAGTTTGCAGATGACTGCAAACTGGGAGCCATTATTGAATCCCCAAATGATGTGGATATTCTACAAAAGAGCCTTACAGAAACAGATGCCTGGTGCCAGAGCCATGGGCTCAAGCTTAATGCCATGAAATGTATAGTTATCCCCTTTCGAAAAAAACATGTACCCATGAAGTACCACATTTGGGCAGGACACTAAACATTGAAAGTGTGATGAGAGACTTAGGGACACAAGTGGACAGTAGTCTCACTTTCAATAACCACATCGCCATAACAGTCAGGAAATCCTTCTACGTGGCACACCTCATCACTAAGGGCTTTTCATCCAGAAAAAAGGAGGTCATTGTCCCACTGTATTCATCCCTCATTAGACCCATTATAGAGTATAATGCCCCATTTGGTATGTACCTCACAAGACATCTGCAACAGCTGGAAAGGCCACAGAAATACCTCACTAAAAGAATCACAGGCCTAAAGCAGATGCCATATGCTGACCATCTAAAAAAACTCCAGCTATACTCTGTGGCATATCGTCTACTCAGAGGCGATCTCTGCTTAACATACAAGTCCATGTCAAACCCTGAGCTGTTGGACATGCTCCACTTAAAGAAATCCCAATCCCTCAGAGCCACACGCTCCAGAGATCTAAACCTTATCATTACAATGAACAAATCATGCTGGAGGGATAGGTTCCTGACCCAGAGACTCCCCATACTCTGAAATAGACTGCCCATACATGTCAAGCAGAGCACTTGGCCCCCTTCAAAAGGAACCTTGATGATTGGATGGGAGATAGGAAATTCACACCGGGGCTCATGTCAGTCGCCCTGCTAGACAGGGGCCCATAGAAGTAAATATTGTGGGAAAAAATTTCCAGGGAATTATTATGGCTAGGCTTGCATAGGCCTTAGGGCCAATAGCCTAGTACCAACCTATGAACCTATGAACCTATAGCTATAGAGCCCTGTCAGAAGGCATCAAAGACTGGTAATGATTTTTTTCTAAAGGAGTAATAAGCAATGGCATGCAGTACCTGCAATGTGACAGGTTGCATACATAATGTCTAAAAACTAATCATAACTGCAGTGGGTATATGTCAACTACAAAACCAAAATATGAAGATGCAACAGCTCCACAAACTAAACCGGTCAGAAATTTCATTAAAATAAGGGAAGTGGTAATATGTTAATCCCTACCACTTCTCAGCTATGTATAAAAGGAAGCTCTCTCCCTCTCTCTCTAGGTATTAATAATCTGTTTTGGCATTTGGCACAGTATCCCTTATTATGTGTATCATAGCTGACTCTTCTGCATTGTAACTAGCTGCACAAACAAAACATAAAGCCACCATAATAGGATCATAGGATTATAGGAGATTATTAGGCTAGTGACACAGAGGCCATTTTAAGCCTAGCCGTTTCAATCCAATGTAGTATCGTAGAAGCACTAGTCAATACCCAAGAATGCATTTTGTGATGACTGCCCATGTCCAGGAGGATTGTGGGCACTATCCCAGGTAAGAATTTAAGGTGCCCCATCTACTCATCCAGATTCCACTTGAACACTGTCATAGAGGTGCTCTGTTTCACATGAATTGGTAGCCTGTTCCAAAGACGTGGCAGTCACTGTGAGATAAATCTGTCCCTCTAGCATGTCCTGTTTAAGTCACAGGCCATATTTAAGTCCCTGGAATGGGTAGCCCTAGAACCATTTGATTTATAGATTTTGATTACGTTATTGAAATTTTCCAACAAGGTCTCTCAGTTTTCTATAGATTTCCTTGATGCCACCACAGACAGAGATACTGATGGCCTTTTTAACACTGGCCTTTACAGGAAGAGCTGCAGACGTAATGCAGTCTTACAAACAGGCAGCATGCATCCTAGCTTTGCTTATAAGAACATTTTTCAACGCCAGACGTTTAGGATGTCAAGGTTGAATAACCTTGATCAGAGGTTTGAGAGTGACTTAACCAATCTGATGTCTGAATTTAGACATAGGGGATATGGGGACCAGGAGATCAGAGAAGCTTGTAGATCTACTAGAGGGGCTTAGGACTAGTAGGGCTAGGCTATATTTTTCTGATTTTAATACAAATGGAACCTCGAATGGTCAAATGGAGGTGTCTAGAGGCCTCCCCATTACTTTACATTTTACCAGTGAAGTAGAAGCTATATGTAGCGTCATAAGGCGCAATTGATCCATCTTGCAAACTGATGAAACCACAGGGGACATTGTTGGCAATATACCCGTGTTTAGATATAAGAATAACAACTCCTTAAAAAGAACAGTTATGCTATAGGACACACCAGGCTCCGAGAGAAGGGCCCGTTATACAACAAGGTATGAGGAAATGCTTTCGGTGTCATTTTTGTCAATTTATAGAGCTCAGTGACTTTTTTGTACATACACGTACTGGCCATATTTATAGGTTTAATGTTTCAGCAGATTGTCGCACCTGCACTATAATTTATCTTGCTACTTGCATAGAATGTAGTTGTTTCTATGTGAGGAAGAGTAATCGCACTTTATTTGAGAGAATAAGAGAGCATCTCTATAGTACTAGGACAGGTGACATTAGAAGCGCAATAGCTAAAAAAGAAGTTATGTACTCACCATAACGTTCCATGTTTGTAGTCCATCTCGCCCTTCATTCTTACATATGGGTTTGGAGCCAATCCTCGGCTCCAACTCGGCCTATTACAAAGCTCAAAGTCTCTTAGTTGGCTCGTGGCTAGGTAGGTATCCCATAGTGCACTAGTACATTCCCCAGATCTTGTTTGCTGCTAGACTATAGAAGGATAGAAATAAGGTTATCCAGAAAGAACAACAATAATGAAAGGTCTCCACCCTACCAAAGGTAACACTATCCTGTCTCCAGGTCTTCTAGGATGGGGGTAGCTGGGTGGGTTCGTAAGAATGAAGGGCGAGATGGACTACAAACATGGAATGTTATGGTGAGTACATAACTTCTTTATGTTCTGTAGTCCTATCTTGCCTTCATTCTTACATATGGGACAGCGTCCCTAGCACCTTATTCTTGGGTGGCTCACGGGAATATACTCCTGAGTACCATGGAACCAAAGGAGGCTCTACCCCTTGAGGTCAGATCCAATTTGTAATGAGTAATAAAGGTATGAGGGGTAGCCCAAGTTGCTGCTGCACAGATACTGTCAATTGGAACTCTGGCTTGGAAGGCAGCAGATGTACTGGGATCGTGTAGAATGAGCCTTAATCTTGACCGGTCGAGTCTTTCCATTGGAGGAGTAAATGAAGAAAATACAGCTTACATCCAATTAGATGGGGTCACTTAGAGACTGGCAGACCTAGTCTAGATTCACAAAAGGATACGCACAGTTGATATGACTTTCTGAGTTCCTTAGTCCTGTGAAGGTAGAACCGTAACTGCCTGTGAACATCAAGTTGATGAAATTTGTATTCTGCAGTGTTGGAATGATTAGGGAAAAATACAGGTAATTCTATGGTTTGGTTCAAATTAGTCTGAGAGCAAACTTTAGGGATAAAGGAAGGATTTGTATGAAGGGAAACTCTGTCTTTGTGGAAAATCAAATAAGGAGGCTTAATTGACAGTGCTTGTAACTCTGATACTCGTCTAGCTGATGTGATGGCTACAACAAACAAAGTCTTCCAAGACAGAAACTTCAATAGACACGAATGGGTGGGTTCAAAAGGTGGGGAAGTGAGTTTGGACAGAACAAAGTTTAGATCCCAAGGAGATACAGGTTTCTGAAAGGGAGGTTTCAGTAAAGTAGCGCCTTTAAGGAAAGTTTTACATAATCTGTGGGACATCAGGTTAGATTCATGTTGTCCCAAATGAAAGTTATATATCACTGCCAATTGGACCCTAATTGTGGCAGCAGCTGATCCCTTATGGAAAAGCTCACACAAAAATTCTAAAACCATAGGGAAGGATGCGGTGTAAGGATCTACATTTCTTTCTTTAGCCCAGATAGAAAACCTTCTCCATTTGCTAGTGTATAACTTCCTAGTGGAAGGTTTATGCGAAGATGTAAGGATGTGGGTCACAGCAGGTGAAAAATCATGAAGCCTGACTAGGGATGGAAGTGGAGCAGCCACACTGTCAAGTTGAGGGTGTAGAGGCAGGGGTGAAGGGAGCCTGACGTGTGTCAAGAGGTCTGGCAATGGGTCCAGAGTCCATGGATCATCTAATAGATGAGGCCCGAAAAAGGGGAACCAAATCTGGCGAGGCCAGTAAGGAGTGATGAGAATCATTTTGCTTCCCAATAACTTTGCTTTCTGTATCACTTTGGATATGAGCAGAAAGGGAGGGAATGCATAAAGGAGTCCCAGGGGCCAATCATGAACAAGTGTGTCTCTTGGTGACTCCCCCGGAGTGGGGATGAGGGAGAAGTAGCTGCTGCATTTGGCATTGATTGGACTGGCAAAGAGATCGCAGCAAGGCTGTCCCCATTTGCGGAAGATCTGTTCCACTATTTCCTGATTCAGAGACCACTCGTGAGGCATCAAGATTGCCCTGCTGAGCTTGTCGGCTATCACATTGGTTGTCTCCGGGATATGCGTTGCTACTAGAAAGCGTTGGGAAGATATCGTCCACTTCCAAACACGAAGAACCTCTCGACAAAGGAGGTAAGATCTGGTTATTCCTTGCTTGTATATATACTATACCACTGACATATTGTCCGATTGGATTGCTTTTGTTCCTAGAGGAAGAAAGTTGTGAAGTGCTTGCAACGCTAGAAGCACTGCTCTCATCTCTAGGACACTGATATGCAGGTGAGCCTCATGATCTTGACATGTGCCTTGGACAGTCCTGCCTAGTAATGCCCTCTGCACCCTATCTGTAAGGCATCCGTGGTCACAGTAGCAACGGGTTGGCGAGGAAGAAATGGAGTGCCTGTTATCAGCTGGTCAAGTTGAATCCACCAACGAAGGTCCTTTTTGCAAGACTCTGTTATGATGATATGGTGAGATAGAGGCAGTTGTTGAAAAGACCACTGGGAAGATAGAAGCACTGGATAATTCGCATATGCAGTCTGACTAGAGGGACTAGTGCTATGGTGGAGGCCATGGTCCCAAGGAGTTTCAGCACTGTCTTTGCCTAGAGTTTTTGCAGAGGAAGTAGACTGAGAATTTGTTGCCTGAGGTTTTGAATTCTGTCTGCAGGTAGACGAGCTAGCATGGCAACTGTGTCTATTTCTGCACCTATAAAAGTCACAAATTGAGAGGGCGATCAGGCAGACTTTTCCCAATTTATTGCAATCCCCAGCTGGGAACAGAGCAGGATGGTCGAATCTCTAGTTTGTAGGAGTAGGTGCCTGGTGGTGGCAGTCAGGAGCCAGTCGTCCAGGTACAGAAATACTTGGAATCCTCAACATCTCAGGTGAGCTGTCATTACTGCCATACATTTGGTGAACACCCTAGGGGCTATGGTGAGACCAAAGGGCAGAGCATGAAATTCGTAATGACTGGCTCCCAGCCAGAACTGTAAATGACTCCTCGATGCTCCGTCCATTTTTATATGATAGTACACATCTTGGAGGTCAATGGAGCACATCCAATTGTCTTTCCCTAACAGAGGGTGTATAGACTGCATTGTCACCATCTGGAAATTGGCCTTCTTTATGGATCTGTTTAATTTGCTGAAGTCCAAAATGGGCCTCCAGTCCCCTGTACGTTTTGGCACTAAAAAGAATCTGGAGTAAGTTCCAAATCCTATCTGGTCTGCAGGGATGGTTTGGATGACTCTCTTTGCAAGCAACTTTAGCACTTCTACAGTTGCTTGATCCCTGTGATTGGGTGGAACATCCGGGATCTTATTGGGAGTGTGGGGTGGAAGAGAAAAGGGTATGGAGTAACCTCTGGTGATTATTCTTTGTACCCATTTGTCTTGGGTGATGTTTAGCCAGGCTTCTGGATACAAAGATAGGCGACCCCCGACTGGCTCCAGAGAAGCGCAGCCAGACCCCACATCAGGAGCGATGATAGGGACGGCCTCAAAAAGAATCACAGCCACCCTAGTTTTGCGGATCCCCCCTGCCTCTAGGGCAACGTCTATCATTAGCTCCTCCTCCTCTGCCTCTGAAGGAGGAATCACCTTGTACATCCGGGAAAAATCTCTGGGACTTCTTGAACCACATTTTACCACCTCTCTGACCCTTGGGATATGGTCTAGAAGGGACGATAAAACATACTCCCATGGCAGAGAGAGCTTTCCCTTCTTGTTTGCACCTGGTGACTGTATCTTTTACCTTAGGTCCAAACAATGAAGAACTGTCAAAGGGGGTGCTGGTAAAGGTAGACTTGAAAGGCTCCACAAAATTACATAAGCGCATCCAGGAGTGTCTCCTAAGGGAAACTCCTGAACCCGCTGCCCTGCTTGTTCCGTCGGCTGCATAGGAGATCAGCCTCATGGAGGAGTTCACAATGGATTTTGAGGTGGACAACTGAGCAGTCACCTTCTCAGTATCTCCTAACTCCTTGAGGAGATCTCTCTGAAGCCTAGTAAAATGTGTGAGATAGTTCATCAATCTGAGGGTAAAAGCCGCTGAAGAAAAGATACACTTCCAGTATCTATCCATCGTTCGAGACTCCTTGTTTGGTGGATGGACAGATGAAGAAGTCTCCACTAGCTCCTTCTTAGTGGCCGCTGCCACCACCATGGCATCTACAGGCACACCCTTGGACAAAAACTCTTTCTCTTTTGGGGAAGAGAGAAATTTATTGGGTCTTCTGGGGACTGGCTCCATGGCATCAGGAGTCTCCCACACCTTTCGACTAACCAGGTCAAAGAGTTTGTCAAAAGGTGGAGACACCTAAGAGGCTGAAGGTTGAGACCCGAAAGCCTTCAGGTACACTGACTCTTCATCAGAAGGGGTGACAGTGGGCCAGCTGCCTCTCTGCTTTACGATCTCTAAGATGTCTACAAAGGAGACATCATCAGAGGACGACTTGGGGGATCCTTCTGACTCCTCGAGGTCAGTGTCTGAAGTGATGGACTCATCCTGGGAGTCTACATGCTTCCTCTTGCATGTCCTCTTCCGAGGGGGCTCCTCAGAAGGGTATTCTGGGGAGATCTCAGAGGACTGGGGGCCACCCAAGGGGGGCTCCTGAGGCTGCGGGTCTCTGCTGTCAAGAGAGAAAGAAGATGCTGATACCGAGGTCGGTGCTTGAGGGGGAAGAGTATTGCTGCCCTTGTGCGGAGCTGAGGAGTGAGACAGCACACTCCTCATCATCTCGAAAGCAGATCTCTCCGGCTTTGAAGACAACCCCGATTCCGAGGAAATGGAGGTAGTCTTCGGCTCCAGAGCGACTGGCTCCAAGGTGGATGTAGCATCCAAGCTCACCCTAGCCGATGCACCGAGAGGGAGACTCGGCACTGAAAAGGTTCGGGTCCAAGTGTCCCTGTCGGGGCCAACCGGTGAGCTTCGGCTCCTAGACACCACGGATGGCGCCGAAGGTGTCGGAGCGGAATTCGGCTCTGAGACAGCCACAAGGGGAGCTGGAACCGAGGGTTCCACAACAAGCGGCACCAAAATCTCCAGCTCTGAAGGCCCGATTTGGCTTGGAGGAGGAACACTACTCTCTCCACATCTTCTTCTGATAGGTTCTTGGAGGATCTGGATGACAGGGTAGACGATCTGGATCTCTGTAAAATTGGAGATCTTAAGGTTGGGGAGACCAGTAAAAGATCTCTGGACTAGCTCCGGTGCAATTTTTTAGAAGTCGGCTCTGAAAGGCTTGAGGCCGACACTGCAGTGCCAACATCGACTGGCTCTGAGGACAGTGGAGCCGATGAGGTAGAAGTTTTATCTATTTTCAATAGTTTCTGAGGAGGTTCCGATACACTAGTCAGCACAGGAGAAAGCCTCTTGGCCGACTTGACCTTCTCTTTTCTGGATGAATGGGATTCTGATGAGGAAGAAGAGATAGCTATGTCTTCCTCGAAGGACGGCTTGAGGAGACCTTCAGAATTAACTTGTTCTTCTGATCCTGGAGAAATCTGGAGTAAAAGGAAGAGCAGAATGAACAAGTTTCCTGCAAGTGAATGGCTCCGAGACAATAAACACAATTACTGTGGCCATCTGTAATTGACATATTCTGGGAGCACTTTATGCATTTTTTGAAACCTGAAGGTTTGTGATCTTTGGACTCTTTAGACATATTTATCAGAGCTCTATAAACAAGGTACACAACAAACACACAAGGACTAGGTCCTCTAACTTAAACGGGCCCAGCCCTAACAAGCACACACACAGAAAGGACAGACTAAAGTGGACTAGGTCCTCTAACTTAAACGGGCCTAGCCCTGTGAGAAAAAAATTCAAAGATAACAAAGGACTAGGTCCCCAAACTTAAACGGACCGAGCCGGAAAGAGGCTAAGCCGGAAAAAAACAGATAGTTTAAACAGCAAGCAAAGTAAGAGATAAGCACTGCACACAATCTTTGTAATCTATAAAAAGAGAAAACAAGGCCCTAATATGAACGCGGACCTGCAGATGTATAAACTATGTCAAAAGGTAGTACAACAACACTGCACACAATATAAAGTATGAAAAATCGAAAAACAAGGTCATACACAAATGCGAACCTACGTAATCTTAAATGTATTAGAACTAGCACACAGGATACCACACAGAAAACAACCAGGGCCATACGGCCAACAAGTTCTCAAAAAACGAACTAACTAAATAGTGAAAATGCTTCTAAACACTATCTATATAATAACTAACACTAATATTAAGTAAAACTAGCTAAAATATCAGTAAAAATGAATAATAATGAAAAAGGTTTTGAACTTAGCCACGGCCAAGCAAGAAGCACTTCTGAACTCGTAGACGCGGCAAACAAGATCTGGGGATTGTACTAGTGCACTACAGGATACCTACCTAGCCACGAGCCAACTAAGGGACTTTGAGCTTTGTAATAGGCCGAGTCGGAGCCGAGGATCAGCTCCGAACCCATATGTAAGAATGAAGGCGAGATAGGACTACAGAACGCCATACTGTAGAGAAGGGTGCTGTTCATACCTATCTTTTTAGAGCTATAGAAGTGGTTTGTGAGAATGACCAGGGGGAGTGACGTAAGGAACTTTGCTAAGTTGAGGGAGTTACACTGGATCATAAAACCTACAGGCTGACAAGTCACCAGGTATTAATGGGAAGGTCTCTTTAAAACCCTACTTGAAATGTAGAGGATTGCATCATTAAACAGTTTAATTGGATTGATTTGTTAATTGCTGGTGCTCTATATGGTTGTGTTTTTGTGACTGGCTTTATGGCTGATGAAGCACTTTGAGTGTTAAAGCGCTTACTTGTGTTTATTTTATTAAAGTATTTTATTTTAGATAGTCTGCTGTGTTGTGCCTTTGGCACTTTTCCAGGGGATTTCCCTTGTTTTTCACATTCAGAATCATTTTTGACAAAATTTTTGTTTAAAAACTTTGTCCAAAGGAGACATTTAAAGTTATTCAATAAATCACTTCCCTGTACTAACTTGCATCAGTCCCCCAGACTGACCAGTGCATGTCATCACTAAAAATAGACACTAGGGAATCTTCAGCAGTACCTTTGATGGCTCGAAAATATAAAATAAAAAGAAAAAAACTTCTCTGTGTGGAAGATTTTCAGTCCATATATCTCTAGTTAATCACTGTACATTAATCAGATCCAACAATAGTAGTAGAAGTAGCGAACTTAAACTCGTCTACATAATACAGGACCACCAGGAGACTGCCCCCCCCAACATCTCATTCCCCACAATCCCAATCCCCTCTGGCTATCAACACTCCACAGAAGCCTTTGACATCACAGAAGGATCAGGACAGGAACATAAGCCACAGCAGCAACCAGAACTGACAGAGAGTTCTACAGGACGAATTACAGGACTACTAGGACAACAAGGACCACAGACAATCCAGCTACCAGGAGCAGCAGCACCTTCACAGAGTCCAGTTTCTTCAGGAAGACAAATATGGACAGCACAGACATCAACCTCCACACCAATACAAAAGCCAGCACCAGTACCAGAACAAGAAGGACTACCACCACCACCACTACCACCAGAGCCTGTCCCTCTTACCAGGTTCCCCCATACCACAGTCACAGCGAGGAATACTACTACAACCCACCAAGATTCCAGAAAGCAGAGAAGGAATTCCAGAGGTCTCATACTCTATCCACGAACTCCCAGGGAGACAGGAAAACCAAAAAGTGGACAGTGGTGAGGGAAATACAATACCTGGGCAATCCCGACTGGAACCCTGACTACAACCCAGGTCCCAGGCTCAGATGGAGGAACCAGCCACAATAAAAGGTACAATAACAATAACAGGTGCCACAATAACAGGTGCTCCACTTATCTGGAACCACTCTGTTAAAGCACTAACTGAAGAGGAAAAAAGTGTGTTGTCCAAAGGGCTTACTTTTGTACCAAGCTGCAGGAATAAGGTTGCTCGGGTACTGACAGACCTTAAAATGTTTGTGAGGAAGCTCACTTAAGGGTACAGTTTCATGATAAACGTAATGACATTGAAAATAAGCCTATTGATGAAACTATAAAAAGGCCTAGCAGCTATTGTACACCACTACATCAAACACTAGCTACTTTCGAAGTGAAATGTGAGATGGATATAAGGAAACTGCTTAAAAAACCTCCTAAGAAAAAACTTTATAACTTAACACATGGAGAAAGAAAAACATTGATTGAGATAGGCAATAATAAATCCAGGTGTGTAATGAAGGCAGACAAGGGAGGAGGTATATTTGTGACTGATACCACTAGCTACAACCAAAAGATAGAGAACATGCTGGAGGATAACAGATTTTATGAGTTATTTACCATGGATGACATAAAAAGAGCATATGATTTATGGAACACTAATCTCACCACATTATGGGAAGAAAAACTTATCACTGAAAATCTTTATAATTATTTATGGAGCCCATGCCCACGTTTACCTTACTTTTTTGGAATACCAAAGCCACACAAGAACAGCAAAGACCCGCCTTACACACCGGTGGTAGCAAGTGGAGGTTCTGTTACTGAAGCCACAGCCATTTATTTACCTTGATTACTTGCTGAAACCTCTAGCAGAAAAGAATAAGTCATACATAAGAGATTCAATGGATTTTTTGAGGAAGATAAAAAACATTACAGTGGAAGCTGACAGTATTTTATTAACTATTGATGTTGAATCCTTGTACACAGTGCTCCCTCACAATTACTGTATAACAGCAGCTATGGAGTCTTTTACAAAACATAATCGGGGTACATAGGCACAACTGCAAAAGTTAAGTAAGCTCATTAATCTTGTACTGGACTTCAATTTCTTTACTTTCAATGGCAAACACTACAAACAAAAAACTGGTATAGCAATGGGGGCTGCCATGGCTCCCAGCATAGCTAACATAGCCCTGGGCAAATGGCAGGAGGACTTTTTGTTAAACAACACAGACTGCATGCAGCATATCACATGCTATTTAAGTTTTATTGATGACATCTTTATTGTGTGGGAAGGTGACACTTTGCAGCTTGGAGATTTTATCACTAACCTCAATCAAACAACCCCCTTCCTGAAGTTTACCTCTTCCCATAGCTATACTTCAACCACTTTCTTAGATATGCAGATTTCCAAGGACACCAACAATAACAGAACCACCACTGATCTATTCAGAAAACCAATGAGGGTTAACTTATTACTCCACAGTAAAAGTCTACATCTTACAAAAAACAAGTATAATGTAGTGAAGTCCCAAGGCTATAGATTAGCTAGAATTACCACAGACATGGAACCATTTTTGAGAAACCTGAACAACTTAGAGAATGATTTTCTAGTAAGAGGCTATGAAAGTCAGATGTTAAAAAACATCCTGGAACCCATTATAGAACTGAAAAGGACTGAATCACCTTCAGTCAACCTCCCCAGTAGAAGAATGTAAAGTAATTCCACAGAGAATAACAAATGCAAAAATAGCTGCATCCTGACATACACTTTGGATTATCACAGTATCAAAAATATTATTGAAGAAAACTGGGACACTGTCACAGGAAAACCTTTTCTGATTAACATCTTAGGTGAAGCTCCATCATTTGTTTATAGGAAGGCCAGGAACATTAGAAGTTTTGTTGAATTTAAACCTAGACCATATGAGAAAAGAACAAAGTGATAGTTTTTATTGCCCTTATTTAAAGAAAACCATTAAAACCAGTGCAGGGGGTGACTGTAACACTACAAAAGTAATTTACAGGGCACAGTGCAATGAATGTGATGCATTCTATGTTGGCAAGACTGTAAATAAACTCAAGCGTAGGATTTCATGTCATCTGTCAGAAATCCGCTCTGGATGTAAAAATAATGCACTAGCCAAACACCTTTCTCTTCATAAAAGACACACAGGTTTTAAGTTCCAGGTCCTGGATCACATAGACATGGGTGATCTTGAAAGAGACATCCCGAATATTCTGGAGAAACATGAACTCATGTGGCAATTAAAGCTGAACTCTTTTAGGAAGCCTGGACTAAACTACTACTGTTCAATTAAAAGTGCACTGGAACTTAGAAAATTGCCACATTGTTTACATGACTTCTTCTTCTTCTTTCGGCTTTTCCCGGTTAGCGGTCGCCACAGCGGATCACCTGTCCGCTCATGATTGGCAGTGAAGTTTTACGGTGTCGAGTTGCCAGTCTGGCACCCAACCTTCCACAGAAGGCACACACATGCACACACTCACACCTAGGGCCAATTTAGAGTGTCCAATCCACCTACAGCATGTCTTTGGGATGTGGGAGGAAACCCACATGACCACAGGGAGGACATGCAGACTCCGCACAAAAGGCACCCCAGCCGAGAATCGAACCGGAGAATCTCTTGCTGTGAGGCGGCAACGCTAACCGCTGCACCACCGTGGCCGCCCCACATTGTTTACATGACTAATTGTATTTTATTTTATTTTATTCTACCAGTTGGTTTTAAATACCATTTTAAATCAGTTGTAATTTAAGTGTATATTTTGTTTCCATCATCATACATACATTTTTTCTTAATTTTATTTTTTTCTGGCTCCTTTTTCCACTTTATTCAAAATGATGTGTAATAATACTAACTAATTATACAATTATATATATTTTTATAGACAGTTTTTAGGGTTCTTGTACGAAGACCTGAAGAAGTCTAGAAGGACGAAAGCAATCTTTGTTAACAAAAGGTTATGAAAACAGAAACTGATTTTTACATGCAACATGTATATGTATATATATATATATATATATATATATATATATATATATATATATATATATATATTTGATTGCCAAATGAACTAAGGGTGATATATTTCCAGCAATGTAGTATATTGTCTTGGATAAAATCACAGACTTAATAATCTGGTTAAATAAGAGGTACCACATCATTACAAATTTTATTTAAAGTACACAAGGGTTATATTATTATGACAGCTACTAATAGGGCAGGACCAGCTCGAATGTCACACTGATGGGGGAAGGGATGTGAATTTAACATATGGACCAATAACACTTTGTTTTACAGAACAATAAACCACTCCCATACCTGATAAAATGTATATATATATTTAGAAAGCTTGTGAGGAAATGATTACTCTATTTTTGTTTTACTTGGATCGCTTGTCTGTGTATTTAGTAAAGGATTTTTGACTGGAAACAGACTGCCTGCCTTGCAAGGATTACTTTCGAATACTTAGTAATGCTGTACAATTATATATTTTCTATTATTATTTTTTGTTTTGTTTTGACTTAAGATGAGTTTAAGTTCGCTACTTCTACTACTACTATTGTTTGATTAATATACAGTGATTAACCAGAGATATATGGACTGAAAATCTTCAACACAGAGAAGTTTCTTACACTGTTTTATTTTTGGACCCACTTCACTTGTTTAGTGGGTTGTTTTGAGACTTTGGGGATACCGCAGAGATTAATTGCAAAATAAAAAGAAAGCGATCCCTCCAACATAAGAGAAGGAAAAGGATTTATACATAGTACAGACAGTCACTGGTAGATCTAGGCTCAAATCAAGATGACATTTCTTGCCAGTCATCAAGGTTACCACCAGAAGATATTATTTTTGGTAAAACTGTTAATTATGAGGAAAATGTTTCAGGTGGTCATCAGAGACCATTCTTTACCAAAAATAAGGCATTTTGAAATTATGTATAGCATTATTGTACGTTGTTAGTATTGTAGTGTTGTTTAAATAATACTGTACTATTATGGCTTGTTGGTATTGTACTGTTGTTTAAATAATACTGCACTATTGCACTTTGCTGCTATTGTACTATTGCTTAACTAACACTCCACTATTGTGCCTTGCTGCTTTTGTACTTCTGTTGAAACAATACTGCACTACTGTGCCTTGTTGCTTTTGTGCTGCTGTTTAAATAATACTAAACTATTCTGCCTAGTTTTTTTGGTATAGTTGTTTAAATAATACTGCACTATTGTGCCTCATTTCTTCTGCAATGTTGCTTAAATAATAATGCACTATCATGCCTTATTGCTTTTGTACTGCTGTTTAAATAATACTGCACTATTGTGCCTAGTTTTTTTGGTATAGTTGTTTAAGTAATATTGATACTATTGTACCTCATTGCTTTTGTAGTGCTGTTTAAATAATACTGCACTATTGTGCCTCGTTGCTTTTGTACAGTTGCTTAAATGGTACTGCACTATTGTGCCTCATTGCTTTTGCATGGTTGTTTAAATAATACTGCACCTCTTGTGCCTCACTGATTTTACACTGTTGTCTAACTAATACTGCACTATTGTGCCTTATTGCTTTTGTACCATTACTTAAATAATACCTCACTTTTGCATCCTGTTGCTTTTGTACTGTTTTTAAATAATGCTGCACTATTGTGCCCTGTTGCTTTTGTACTGTTGTTTAAATAATAATGCACTATTGCGCCGGCTTGTTTTTGTATAACTGTTAAAATAATACCACACTATTGCACCTTGGTGGTATTGTACCATTGTTTAAATAACACTGCACTGTTTTGCCTTGTTGGTATTGTACTGCTATTTAAATAAAACTGCACTATTGTGTCTTGTTGCTTTTTTAAAATAACACTGCACTATTGTTTCTTGTTGTTTTTGTACTTTTGTTTAAATAATATTGCACTATTGCATCTTGCTGCTTTTATACTGTTGTTTAAATATACTGCACTATTATACATTGTTGCTTTTGTGCTATTGTTTAAATAATTTTATTTATTTATTTATTTTATTTTACATTTGTTGACCGGGCTAGTCCAACTGGATATATGTCCATTTTCAGTAGAGGCCCGGGGAGAAAAGCTCCACTAGTTATACATTTTCACACAAAGGCATAAAAGGTTACATAACAATCATAACAAATAAAACAAAATAAAACGGATAAAAAAATTAAATATAAAATTGTTAGTTAAAATTTTTGAGTTAGCATTAGTCTGGATTAGTGCAGGAGCAAAGCCAGTGTTTATTGAGATAAACTTTTAGTTGGTATTTGAAGAGTTGGAAAGAGGTTAAAGAAGTGATATCAGAGGGTAGTTTATTCCATGCTTTTCCAACAGAGTTGGAAAATAAACTGTCACCTGCATTATTGTTAGGTTTGGTAGTATTAATCAGAAGTTTATTAGAAGAACGAAGTTGTTTCAGGTTGTTATATGGAGAAATAAGGCTAGAAAGTATTGGTGTGTTGGTTGGCTGATATAGAATCTTATAGGCAATTAAGATCTGTTGCAGTATAATTTGGTTAGGAAGTTCTATCCAGCCTAGTTCTTTTAGGTTTAAGCAGTGATGAGTTCGAAAAGGAGATCCAGCAGCGAATCTAGCTATGTTATGATAGGATGTTTCTAGTTTCTTCATGTTGTTTTTGGAAAGATTAGTGTAAATGGGGGAAGCATAGAGAAGAGTGGAGATTAGGTGAGATCTAGCAATGGTGGACCTTGCTGTGGGTATTAGGAAAGGTTTGATTCTATAAAGGGATCCTATTTTTTTATTAACTAATTTTATGGTGTTATTGATGTGGGAGTCGAAGTTGAGGTTATTATCGATAGTTATACCTAAAAGCTTTGTGGTCTGGTCAGGAGCGATGAGTGTTCCGTCAGTGGACGTAAGAGTAAAGTAAGGTGTAGTAGATTTCCGAGTAGGAGAAAAAAGTAGTAGTTTGGTTTTCTTAGGGTTAAGGAGTAAACAGTGGTAAGAGAACCATTGTTCTACAGTGTTAAAAGCTTTTTGAGTAAGTGACTGGAGTTCAGTTTGAGAGTTTGCGGTACAGATTATAGTTGAGTCGCCTGCATATTGTATGCAGGTAGTATATGGGATTGCAGATTGAAGGTCATTAATAAAGACTGAAAATAGCAGAGGGCCTAGGATAGAGCCTTGAGGTACGCCTAAGGAAATAGGTAGAAGATTAGAAAGTGAATTTTTCCACAGTACTGCCTGCTGACGATTTTCTAGGTAAGATGCAAACCAGGACAAGGCAAGATTATCAAGAGCCAGAGATTTTAGTATGTGTAGTAAAAGTTTATGGTTCACCATATCAAAAGCTTTGGATAGGTCGATGAAGACAGAGGATGATATATAGTTTTTGTTGCGGTTAATGTTAATGGAGTTTGTGAAGGAGAGTAAAGCAGTGGTGGCACTGTGTGAGGGTCTGAAACCATGCTGACAGTTAGAAAGTAGGTTGTTGTTGAGAAGGTGATTTAGTATTTGTTTGTGAATACATTTTTCCATGATTTTTGCGATTGGTGAGAGGAGAGCTATTGGTTGAAAGTTGGAGAAATCATTAGAGTTTCCCCCTTTATGTAGTGGGATGATATGAGATATCTTCCAGATAGAGGGGAAGATTCCTTCTTTTATAGATCTATTGATCAGGATAGAAATAGGGTAGGCTAAGGCTTTGGCACCTATCTACAGGAATTCTGCAGGCAATTTGTCTGCAGAGGGAGTGGTAGGTTTTAACTTTTGGAGCAGTGATGTGATAAAAGAGGTAGAGACAGGTTGTAAGTGGAGGGTAGGAGGTGGATTAGATGTAGGTGGAAGTAGATTAGAGGTATCAGGAGATAGATGACTAGCAATATTGCACCATGTTGGTATTGTATGGTTGTTTAACTAATACTGCACTATTTTGTCTTGTTGGTATTGTACTGTTGTTTAAATAATAGTGCACTATTGTTGTCTTTTGTTTTTGTACTTTTGTTTAAACAATACTGCACTATTGCACCTTGTTGATTTGGTACTGTTGCTTAAGTAATGCTGCAATTGCATTTTGTTGGTATTGTACTGTTGTTAGGTAATACTGCACTATTGTGCCTTGTTGGTATTGTACTGTTGTTTAAATAATACTGCACTATTATGTCTTGTTGCTATTGTACTTTTGTTTAAATAATACTGCACTATTGTGTCTTTTGTTTTTGTACTTTTGTTTAAATAATACTGCACTATTGCACCTTGTTGCTTTGGTACTGTTGTTTAAATAGTATTGCACTATTGTGCCATGTTGCTTTTTTACAGTTGTTTAAATAATACTGGACTATTGCATCTTGTTGCTTTTATATTGTTGTTTAAATAATAATGCATTGTGTGTTGTTGCTTTTATACTATTGTTTAAATAATGCTGCAATTACATCTTGTTGGTATTGTACTGTTAAGTAATACTGCACTATTGTGCCTTGTTGCTATTGTACTTTTGTTTAAATAATACTGCACTATTGTGCCTTGTTGCTTTAGTACTGTTGCTTACTACTGACAAGGTCTAAAATAATACTGCAGTGTTGATTGTTACTGATACTAGGCACATAAAAAATAACTTACCATCTCAGTAACTGATTGCACTTTTTGATCATTGGTGTTGTTGCATTTCTGCTTGTTAATGATTAGTGTAGTGCTATGACATTTAAAGCTACTGCTCTACAGGACTGCACATAGAATACAGGGTTGCCTTTGTGACACATTTTCATTACTTAGCTGACTGCTAAATTGATACTGCACTAATCTATCTACTTTATAGTTACTGCACTTGAAACAGCTTATTTTGATTACAGTTACTGCACTGGGATGCATGGTGTTAGACTAGCCATTGTTTATTGTTTTTAACTAGTTAGACACCACATTAGCATACTGAGTAAAGCTATTTGTTTTAAATTTGTCACTTGTTACTGATTACCTTCTTGATCGAACATATTTCTGTTACTTTCACAATTCTTTTTTCTGCACTTGTGAATACTACAGTATAGTAGTAGTTTTCCATTAATCATATCACACATTATTATCTTTTTCTAGTTCAGTCAATTATTCCTGTCTGTATTATACCAAGAGTAAACTATTAAACTAATCTGTTTTGCTTTAACCCTTCATCTACCCTGGCAAATATGGAATCTTGATCAGATTTTGCCCCTTCTTTAGCCAGCCTGGGTATTCTGAGACAGTGTAATAAGTTCCTCATATTTACAAAAAAATTCTTTATTGCTACCTCACAATGATTAAATATACGTGTGGGGTAAGTATTTACTTAACTTGGAGGATACCTTCTCACCTCAGAACATATTCAGTAAGCACAACACACACACACACACACACACACACACACACACACACACACACACACACACACACACACACACGCATCACAGAACACTTTCACTAAACCATTTTATGCTGAGGATGTTAAGAGAACACTGCCTAAGCCTCTTAGGCTAAAGACTACGAAACCTCAGACATTAGTTCACACAGCAGCATACCCATCCTCACCATTCATACCCACAGCCAGTACACAAAAATCACAAATGTGCAGACTCCAAGAATGCATTTAACCAACGTAATGTTTTATTAATAGGTGGCCCTATTGTCAGGCACATGGACACCACCCTCACCAATCTAGATAAGAATAGCATGACAGTTATCTTTCTGAAACCAGGATGTGGGTCATAACAAGGGATTTTAGATCTCTCCATCCAGACAAATATGATTATGATCTGATAGTGGTTCATTTGGGGGTGAATGACCATAAATGCTGTACACAGAGGGACATGCAGACAGATGAGCTTGCTATGCATGTGTCTGAGGCAGGAAATACACTGGTCTTGAGTGGTATTTTCTCATCACCCACAATGATGCTGAGATTCAAAGACAATATAATTGGCTTTAATAATTGGCTGTGTAGTTGGTGTTGGCCTAGTATCAGCTTGGGATGAGATGGCTGACAAGTCTTCCTGCTTTGCCAGGGATAGTCTGCACCTCTCTTTCGGGGTTTTCACATTTTGGATAAAGCCTTTGCTGCCGCTTTACTACCTTTTTTACACAGAGTCCATCTGATGGACATTCCAGTCTAGTAAACTGTAATTTGGAACATATTAACATGGCTCTACTTAATGTCAGGAGTCTTGAATACATTCATATATGTGTAATTACAGAAACATGGTTTGAGAGCAATGAAAGTACTTCGTCTGTTTCTGGGGATAGTGCTTATCATGTCTTCAAGCTTACTGGCAATTGTGGGGGATTATCAGCATTTCTCAAGGCTATTATCATGACAGGATCCTTGGGAACCACATTTGAACTCCTGATGTCCAAATCATCATAACCAATACCAACTACCATTTCATAGCTAGTTACAGAACACCCTCTGTGTCCACCTCTAAGCATGACAGGTAGTTTAACGTTACCATTAAATCTACCGTGTTTCTACAAGAGGACTTCACTTATCCATCAATGAATTGGCTGACTTGCACTGCCAGTGGTCAGCATTCCCTTCACTTCCTTGGCATTATAAATGCTAACTCTCTTTTATAAACAGTTAACCTTCCCACAAATATGGCCACTTCTTGCACATCTCCATATGTATCATCCTGCCTTGTTAAATAAGACTATAGATTAGTGACCTTTTCCTTTAAAACTGGTGGGATTTCCCCTATAAATGCCTCTATGTTTAGAGATGTCTCAAAAGCACACCTTCTTCAGTTACATAAAGTTTTCACCAGCCCTGAACCGCCAAGCAATACGAAGCCACCACAAACCAGTGTATCAGTCAAGTGAGCACTTATACACTTAAATCTTCTAAAGTGTGTAAATAACTCAAAGCAATGGCACCTGAAGTTAATAAATAAGCACAATTGATGAAACTTCCACAGCTGAAATAAAATAACCATTTAATGCTCTAAGCACTTTCATCCCTTCCAACAGAATCGGGACTTCAGCAGAGATAAAAACTAATACAATATCACTTCCATTGCTACAAAAAACCTACTGACTCATTTAATTACAGCTATTAACTACTTAAAGATATATATCAACTTTACAATGGTGTAATAGAAATCATGTCATTTAGCACATTTGGACCAGCAGCATGTAATTTTAACTGCCATTGTACTTCTTTGATGACTTCTAGCCTCATTTTCTATGGTCCACCCCTAAAGTCCTGTGCCACAGTGGCCACACCAACAAAATTAAACCTGTGATTTTCATTTATTTTTATATGTTTCTAAAGGACATTTGTTTCATTATTAGTCTTGATTGCATATAAATGTTTGTAAGTATGATCTTTGAATGTTGTTTCCATTTTACCTATATAATACATGGAGCATATTTGACAGACTGTTATATACTGCACCTTTTGAACCACAATTAATATGCACCTGTGACATTAAAACATACGCCCATTTAATGCGGACTTCTACACCTTCTTGAATATTTGGGCAATATTTACATCTATCACATTTAAGGGTGCCTATATTTTTTACTATTATTTGGTGCATATGGGGTTAACCCGGGTCTATATTACATAGTTGAAGTTCCGTAACTTCAACTACCATATGTACGAACACATATGTCCGAAGTTACAGAACTTCGTCTATGTATAAAAAAAAATTTTTTAAAAAAAGGGAAAATAAAATAAAAGTTTATATGCAGGGGAGCAAGCCCCCCTGCACTCTCACCCCCCGCTCTTTAAATATACCAACTCTGAGGTCGCACTACAGTGAAGTAAAGGAAAATATGGGGGGGGTGCAGGGGGGCTTGCCCCCCTTCTTACAACCCTCAGGTATGTTCTTTTTTTTTTTCAAAGTATGACAACTTCGAACTTATGGTTTCGACCATATCACGTTCGAAGTTATCATACTTCGACTATGTAATATAGACCAGTTCCCCCTAACCTCTCTATGTAGTTTTTAATGCCCCAGTCCTTTCTATAAACTACTCCAGGACCATCCCCCTATTGCTTCTATATGGATCCATCCCATATCAAACACTTTCCATTTTTTCTTAACAGTTTGAGTTATGACATCTATATCTCCATTGTATGTGATTATAAGTCCCTTGATAAACCTAGTATTTATTATAACACCATAAGGTTCCAAAGATTCTTCTTCTTTGCCTAACAATGGTCTAACACCCTTAGATCTTTCTGTGTTAACCTCTTCAAAATATTAGAAAAGAAATCTACTGGATAACCTCTTCTCAAAAACATAGATTTCAACCTGTCACTTTCTATATGAAAGAATTCAAGACTAGAAATCATTCTACACAGTCTTACCAGTTTTCCTTTAACAAGTGTCCTTTTTTGGTGAATAGGATGGCAGCTTTTGAAATGTATCAGTATATTTAAGTAAGTAGTTTCCCTATAAATATTGGACGCAAATCTCTTATTTTCAAAATCTTTGATAATTTGTACATCAAGGTAATAGATACTTGTTGTGTCTTTTGGCTTTTCCCAGTTAGGGGTCGCCACAGCGGAACTCCGGTCTGCTAATGATTGGTAGTTGATTTTTACGTGCCGAGTTGCCAGCCCTGATACACAACCTTCAACAAAGGTACGCTCATTCACGCATGTCTTCACGTAGAAGACGCTCTAGCTGAGAATCGAACAGGACAGCGTCTTACTGTGAGGTGACAATGCTAATAGATACTACTGGTCGAAAATTCCATAGTAAATTTTAAAAAGTCAGTTGTACTGTTATTGTAGGAAAGGAATTTCATTAACCTCTCCTTCATGTCCTTCCAAAAAATCACTACATCATCTAGGTAGCAGCCATAAAGTGCCCATAAGCTTTGATAACCTGAATGAAATACAAAATTGTGCTCCCAGTATGCCATTACTGTATTACTGTACTGGCTAAAATAGGAGCAGATGTTGCACCCATATCCATGCCTGTCTTCTGCTTGCAAATACTGCCATTGAAAAAAATAAAATTATTATCCAAAATTACTTCAATAAATATTCTTAATACATTGATCATGTTGTTTAATGTCTTTATATCTTTCAAAAAAATCATAAAACCATGATATACCCACATCATGCAGGATAACTGAAAATAGGTATTTAACATCTTTTATGACCATAATTAAATCGTTCATGAATATATCCTCCTTAATACTTCTTAATAATTTGCAGGAATCCTTATATATATGTTTCTCCTGACTAAGGACCTTTTTTAATTTAAGATCTATAAACGTGGCTATCCCACAAGTTTTCAATCCATTTGCATCAACAATAGGGAGCAAGCGGAGGATCTGTCTGATTTTTATGAATTTTAGGGATGCCAAAAATACCCAGTATTCTTTGGAATTCAGTGTTTACATAGTCATATTCTAACCTTGAAATCTGGCTCTTGCATCAATAAACCGTACAGCAGAAAATCTGTTTTCCCATATGCTGTATTTAGCTGATTCTTAGATATCTCCTCATACTGATCCAACAAAAGTGGACTTTGACCCATCTGTGAGAATTAGGATAAGATTGACATCACATGGAATGCTATGGTGAGTATATAACTTCTTTTTTTCCTTTTTTAAATCGTAATCCATACTGTTCATATCCACTAAACCTCCCCCTTTGTTGGATTTTATTAAACATATGGCCTTGTTCCTACATATATTCTGCAATATTTTCAAATCATCCTTAGAGAGATTATATTGGATATGTCTCTTTCTATTTCTCATAACTCTTCAAAGGTTCTGTTCACACATTTTCTCAAAAAGGGACAAAATTGGGTGTATAGGGGGTTATATAGGCTTGATTTTTGCAAATCCTTATTAGTCTCTGTGTGCAGTTCATTATTAAAAAAACAACACAGAAAAATTCAACTTCCTGATGTATAACTTTAAGTCAATTAATGTTGTAGTTATATCAGCTTTTTAGTGGGCACAAAAGTCATGCCCTTCTTGAACAAATTTGCACATGTAGATGTAATATCTTTATCACTAAAATTGTAAATTTTAAAGACTCCATAATCATTGGTAATAATCTTACCAGTATTATAATTATACATACTATTTAATTCTTCTGCCTCCCTTCCTGATGATGGAATGACATCCTATCTAGAGTCTCCCAAGTGTTCTGTGTCAGGTAATTGTCCCTCTTCCCACATTTTTAATTGACCAGTCTCCCTGATCTTCTCAGGGGAGGGGGATCTAAAGAATCTGGTGCTGGAGCAGTATAACCTTCATTACATTCACCATCTAAAATATCCCGACTACTGTGGTCATTTCTACCTAATGCTGGTGGCCTACAAAATGCTCTTGCCCTTTCATAGTCACTCCATTCTCTCCATATTTTCTTCTCCTTCCTATTTTTAATTTTTTCAACAATTTTCTCCACATTAATTAACAATTTGTCATAATCATTCTTATGAAAACTAAATGCTAAGTCTCTTAAAATTATCATCAAGTTGATTAATTTCTACTTGTAACAGGTCCAAGTCTTTCATCTTTTCTTGGTAGGGATGTCAGCCCTAACAAATACCAGGGGTTTCAACCCTTAGCAAGATTTGATAAGAGTACCTGGAACTGTCTCCCTGACCAATATCTGCAGAATCCCTCTAGGACCCTCCAAGATAATCAACCACGGTTCCCCTTCAATGTCCATAGTAGACTCCTGTAAAGCCTGAGGATGTGTAAAAAGATGGATCCATGCCGGCCTCCAATGGAGCTGTGGCAACAGAATCTGATGGAGACATCAGACAGCCTAGAGAGCTATCACTCACTTCTACAGAGACATATGGTGGAGGCTGGACAGCTAAAGAATCCATCTGTGAATTCTTGGTCGTCTTCTTACCTGGTAGGAGTATCCCTATGTTAATGGATTCTGCCATGCTACCCTGGGCTAACTGTTAAGTCAGTGGTTTTCAAGATAAATGGCCAGGGAAGATACCTGACTTCTGAATATCTTAGGGACAAATGACTTACAGATACTAAAAGAGGTATGTTCATGGGAAGCATCCAAACAAAAGAGACACTGTTCATGGTGATCCTTATGGGGAATCTGCCTCCCACACTGACATTTTCCCTTCTTGGATGACATGAACTCTAGGTAAGTAAAATAAAATACAAGACCAAAGTAAAGAAACAATTATCCCAATGGGGAACTTATCTGATGGCTAGGTATGCAACATAGCAACAAGAATTTCAGACTGACAAGCAATAATGGCGTTCAGCCTGGCAGCAAAGAAGTTGTGGGTAACTGTGTCTGTATGTCACCATTTTGTCCTACGTCCTGTGCGGTGAGCATACGTATGATGTATGGTGCATACAAGATCATAAGGCTTTAGTATACTGGCTGAATGTTGGGCTATCCAAGATAGGAGATCCCTATAGTATGGAATACTGCAAACGTTACATAGAAGGACATCATATTATCTCAGGCTTAATTAATCTGGACATTAACAATATCTTAACCCTTAGCCCTCACCAATTCGACTTTACCAATGAAAGATCCTGCTTCCTAAATTTCATTAATTTCTTTGAAAAAGCTACTAAAGCTTTGGATAGCAGTTATGCAGTACATACAGCATATATGAATCTAGCCAAGGCTTTTCACAACTATTCTCCATTCAGGCATTACTGACAAACTTGTAAATCTCTGAATATAAATCCTTATGTTGTGCAGTGGATAGCTAACTGGTTATCTGACTAGTTGTGTCACTTCTGAAAGCAAAGAAAAAAGGTATGTACTAACCATAACTTTCCATCTGTGTTGTCCATTTTCATTCTTCCTCCATCCTCAGATCTATCTTAGCTGCTTCTTCCAGCTCGTGAAACACTGAAACTCTTGAGCTCCTCCCTTACCCACAATCCCCTAGTGATCTAACATAGCTCAGATTTTGTTTGCTGCCCATTAAACCTATAAGCATTAGGAAATGATAAATCAACAGAATCTGGAACTCAAACAAAGGAAAAGTTCCTCCAGCATCTAATGATCCTTCCAAAAGTCAAACAAGGAAGGGGTTGGAGGGGCAGGGTTGAGGAAGAATGAAAATGGACAACACAGATGGAACGTTATGGTGAGTACATAACTTTTTTTATACAATGTTGTCATTTTCATTAATTTCTCAACTGTTGTGACAGAGGCCCAGCTAACTAAAACCTTGGAGAACTCTAAGGAAGGATGTTCCTGATCACTGCTAAGCTCAATTTGTTGTTGTTGTGTCTTTCAGCTTTTCCCGGTTAGGGGTCGACACAGCGGAACTCCAGTCCGCTAATGATTGGCAGTAGATTTTTACGTGCCGAGTTGCCAGCTCTGACGCACAACCTTCAACGAAGGTACACCCATTCACGCATGTCTCCACACAGAAGACGCTCTAGCTGAGAATCAAACAGGACAACGTCGTACAGTGAGACGACAACGCTACCTACTTGTAATAAGCAATAAAGGTATGATGATTAGCTCAGGTTGCAGCTACACAAATATCATCCAATGAAGATCTGGAAAAAATGGTATAGACCTGGTGGAATGAACTTTTGGTGGTTTTGGCATAGACAATCCAAATTTATTGTAAACAAGGATAATACAATCAGTTAACTATTTGGCTAAAGTCACTTTAGAAACTGGTTTGCCAAGTCACTTTAGAAACTGGTTTGCCTACTTTTGACTCTGAAAAAGAGACACATAATTGTTCTGACTTCCTTCAATTTTTGGTTCTATGTAGATAAAATAGTAATTGTTTGAATGCCCAAAAGGTGTAACATATATTCTCCCATATTTGAGAAATCTGGAAGGAAGACCAGAAGGTCAATATCTTGATTAATACTGGATTCTGATGCCACCTTAGAAAGAAAGGAAGGATTGGTCCTTAAGGATACTCTATCCTTATGAAAAATCCAAAAAGGACGTTTAAATGACAGGGCTTGTAATTCTGATACTTTTCTAGCAGAAGTAATAGCCACTAAAAAGATAATTTTCCAGTCAAAAATTTTAGTTCACATTTAGCTGATGAATCAAATGGGGATTGTGTTAGGGTCTGTAAAACAATGTTCAAATCCAAAGGAGGAGTGGGATATTTTAATGGGGGTCTAGGTAGAAAAGTTCCCCCCTATAAAAGCATTACAAAGTTTGTAGGATGCTAAAGATGAGTTATTTACACCTATATGAAAATTAGAAATGGCAACTAGTTGTACTTTTACAGTAAACAGCGAGCACCTTCATTGAAAATTGTAGCTAAAAATTCAAGGACTTTAGGAATCTGTGCTGAAAAGGGATCTAGATCCTTCTCCTGTGACTAAATGGCAAATCTTTTCCGTTTACTTCTGTAAAACTTCCTTGTGGAAGCTTTGTGAGATGATAGCAGTATATTACAGATGGGGATGAGAACCTGGGCTGTCTAGCAATCAATGGAAGTGGAGAAACCATGCTGCCAATTTTAGGCCTGGAATGTTGGGATAATTCAGGTCTGTTGGGTGAGACAGTAGGCCTGGAATTGGATCCAGAATCCATGGAGAACAAAGTAGATGAGCCCAAAGAAAGGGAAAACAAATCTGATGAAGCCAGTGAGGGACATTGATGATAACTGTGCTCTTCAATCGAGATGCTTTCTGAAGAAATTTGGGGATTAGAGGTAATGGGGGACAGGTGCAATCAAGTTGCTTTCTGAAGAAATTTGGGGATTAGAGGTAACGTGGGACAGGTGTAAAGGAGACTGGGGGGCCAGTCATGAAGTACAGCATCCCTTGGTGCCTCCCCCAGTGGTGGGATCAGGGCAAAGAACTTGCTGAATTTGTTGTTAAAGGGAGAAGCAAAGAGATCACAGCATGGCTGACCCCATCGATGGAAGACTCCTTCTGCAACCTTCATATTGAGGAACCACTTCTGAGGCATTAAAATTGACCTGCTTAACTTGTCTGAAAATACCTTTGGATATCCCCAGAATGTGCATTGTTATCAGAAATTGACTGGATGAGATTGCCCATTGTCACACTCTCATAGCTTCTCAGCACAACGGGTAAGATTTGGTTCCCTCTTGTTTGAAGATATACCAGATGACTGACAGAGGGAGAGCGTCTTGAAAGGCCTGCAACACTAGGAGAACAGCTCTCATTTTCAGGACATTGATATGTGTGTTGGCTCATGGCCTGTCTTTCTCAAGAAGTGCCCACCCAATGTAGGAGGAGTCTGTGGTCACTACAGCCCTGGGTTGGGGAAGAACAAAAAGGCAACAGTCCTGAACTTGACTGGAGTGTATCCACCATAGAAGATAATTTTTTGCAAGCCTATGTTATTTTGATCTGACTGGATAAGATTTGGTAGAGAATGGACCAATGTCCACTGAAGAATTCTCATATGATACCTTGGCAACAATACCAGGATGATTGCCACTGACATGGATCTCAAAGCTTGAAGGATCAGATGAGCAGAAAGAGGAGAGATTTTTAAATGATCTTTCTGACCTGGAAATGAATAGTCTGAACTCTCTACAGAGGGAGAATGGCTGTTTGATTGACCATATTGAGTAAGGCATCAATGGATTGCAATATATGTGTTGGTTCAAGATGAGGTGTGTTCTGAATAAAATGCCCAGATGGGAGCATAACTGGAGTGCATAATCTTGAGCTAGAATCAGTTGATGTCTGGTTGAAGTGGTTATGATCTAGTCATCTAGATATGGAAACACACAGAATTGCTGCAGTCTCACGTGAGCTGCCACTACTGACTTACACTTGGTAAACACCTTGGGGAATGTGGTGAAGCCAAAGGGCAGAACTCTGAATTGGTAATGACTGGCTCCCAGCTGGAAACGTATATATCTCCTGGATCATCTGTTCATTTTGATATGATAGTACACATCCTGAAGATTTATCAAGCACATCTAGACATCATTGTGCAGAAAAGGCAGGATGGACTGAACTGTGACCATCCAGAACTTTGTATACTGAACAGACTGATTTTGTCTGCTGAGATCCAAAATTGGTCTCCAGTCCCCTGTTTTCTTTGGCACTAAAAAGAATCTTGAGTAAGTTCTGCACTCTTTCAGGTCTGGGGATCCTCTTGGATGACTCTTTTTTTAGCAGCTTGTTTATTTCTAGTGCTGCTGCTTCCCTCTGATTGGATGGAACATCTGGGATTTTGTTTGATACCAGAGGAGGAGGCGGATGATAAAATGGTATTGTAAAACCTTTGGATACTCTCCTCCTCACCCATGAATCTTTTAAAATTTCTAGCCATACTCTCTGGTACAGGGATAGACAACCCTGACTGCCTTCAGAGATGGACAGTCAGGCCAATTTACAGAAGCGCTGATAGGCTCTGTCAGAGAAAGTATCTCTAGACCCCTGGTTATGCAGACCATCTCTGTTGTGGGGATGGAATCTTCCATTAGAGTTCCCACTTTGCCCCTGGGAGAACTGTCCACATGTGGATCTTAGAATGGACCCTGAGAGTCTTTGAATCACATTTTTTGCTCACCTCATTGGCTTCTAGAAAAAGTCCATTGAAGGGAAAAACATATGCCCACAGGGTTTTCCCTTCCTGCACACACCTAGAGAGTTTGTCTTTAATTTTGGGACCTAATAAGGGACTTCTATCAATGGGATCATTGATGAAGGAAAATTTGAAGGGTTCCTCAAAGACACACAAGCACATCCAGGTCTGTTTCCTGATGTAAATGCCTGAATCTGTCGTCCATGAAGTACCTTCAGCTGCATGGGAGATAAGCCTCATGGATGAGCTTGAAATGGTCTAAAGGATAGCCATCTTCGAGGCAACAGTACTCTCTGCCTCAGAGGATATGGTCTCAGTAAGGAATTTGGTAAGGTCTGTAATCAAATTCCTCTGCAGTCTTGTGAAGTGTGCTAAATAATTCAACGACTTTAAGAGCAAAGGTTACTGAAACATAGATATGCTTCCCAAATCTGTCCAGTGCTCTAGACTCCCTGTTAGGGGGCTGGACAGAGGAACTCTGTTCTGCTAGTTCCTTCTTTGTGGCTGCCACCATAACCATGATGGCATCAACCAGTTCTCCCTTGCTCCAATACTTTTTGTCCTTTGGTGGTGCCAGGATCCTAGCTGTTTTTTGGGGATCGGCTCGAATGTGTCAGGCTCCTTCCATACCCATCCAGAGACTAAATCAATGAGCTCGCCAGCAGACAGAGTCATCCAAGAGGTAGACAGGCCAGCTCCAAAAGCCTCCAGGAATACTGACCCCTCTTGGGAAGGGTTTTTGGGACCAACCACCCCTTTGCTTTAGGAGTTCTAGGATATCTCCAAATGAGAATCGTCAGATGGTGATCATGGGGACCCCTCCCCTTCATTAAAGTCAGTATCTTCTGTGACATACTTTTGTGTATAGTGTAAGTTTCTCCTTTTGCATTTTTTCTTCTTGGGAACTTCTTCAGTGTGATGCCCCAGAGAAGTATCAGAAGAAATTAGTATACCCTGCTGGGTATGCTGGTGACCAACTTGGGCTGGCTGTCCCAGTGACACAATTGGTTGAGGCTCTAGACTCATAGACAAATGGGGTTGGGTAGTCAGAGTCAAAGAGGGACAAGAAGTCCAAACTCTAGGAACAGAAAAAGCTCTCTCCACTACCCTGAAACCAGAAAGTCTGGGAGAGAAGAAGGCTGATGGGTTTGAAAAGACATGCTTATGGAACACTGGCTCCCCCAGCCCTGAAAGCAGACTACTCAAAGAAGGAGTTGGAGCTGAGCTATCTAGCGCCAAAGCTCCAAGGGGCAGAGATGGCTCTAACAGCTCTGGAGTCGACTCCAACACACTTGATCTTGGTGTACACACTACAACTCTGAAGTGCCTGGCACTGGTCCACTCACAGATGCCACCAGAGTCAAAGATTTCAGAATCTTCAGATCCAGTGTGAATGACTCTGGAATTTTCTGATCTGACAGCTTTGAAACTAATGGTCAGATTAGAGAAGGAGCCAATAGTGCTGGAGTAGTACTAATAATGGTTTCTGTACCCGATGAGGTTGGCGCTGGAAGAACTCCCATTTGAATCTGCATTGAGAGAAGCTTCCTCATCATCCTGTCCACACTGGTTTCTGTCAGACTTCTGGAAGAATGGATAGAGGATGCCAATGATGGTCTGGAATGGTGATGCCTCAGAGAGCTTTCCAAAAAGGCGGAAGGTAGCCGAGAGGAGACCGGATCCAGGACCAACTGTGGTGATCAGATCCTAGGTGATTTTTCTGGTCTAGAGTTTGGATCCAAAGGGGTCGGATCAGAAGTTTTAGAAATTTTGCACAGAGATTCGGAACCTGGAGCCAAAGATGTGGTAAGACCGGGTCTATATTAGATCAGCGAACGCTTAAAAAAGCGAACGCTGATTGATTGAACTTATGTAAGCGAAAGCTTAAAATATCGAAGCAACAAAAACCCAAATTTTTTCCTAGGGAAAGAATTTGGTTGTCCGTTTCTGTTGCTTCAGTATTTTCAGTGCTGTGGTGGAAAGTTACGGGTCGGGTTAAGGTAAGTGTGCAACTGTGTGTATGTGAGTGTTAGGGCAGGTTAGGTGAGTTAGGGTTAGGGTGTGGGTTAAGTATGTGTGCGATTGTGTGGACATGATGTTTAGGGTGGGTTAGGTGGGTTAGGGTTAAGGAGCGGGTGAGGTGAGTGTGCAATAGTGATGGACCTTAGGGTTTGGGTTAAGGTAAGTGGATAGTTAGTGGTGTGTGTATAGTTTAGTGTAGGGTTAGGTGTCAGATTTTAGGTGTATGTGTGTGGATTGCTGTTTGTTTGGTGTGCTTTTGTTGTGTGCATGTGTTTTGGATCTGCGATTTTTTTCCCTAGGAAAAAAATCTCTGTTCTGACAGTTCGAGATTGTAAGCTTTTGCTTACATAACTTTGATCAATCAGCGTTCACTTTTTTAAGCATTCGCTGATCTAATATAGACCTGGTTGGATCCTGGGAATGCTTTCTCAAATCCTTTTTATCAGAATTTTTGGGGGTTTGAGCCCCAGATGATGTTGATGCAGATTTGGAGGGGAGCAAACCTCTTAGTATTAATTTATGTTTCCTATGAATTAAAGCTCTAGGGCTAAATGCCTTGCAAATATCAGTTTTAGTCAAGATGCACTGGGCCTAAACAATATACACATTTAGAATGCTCATCTGATAACGATATTTTATGGCCACTGGCAGTATATTTTTTAAAACCTGAAGTCTTCTCAGACATTTCTAACACTATCCAATAGTAAAGGAGAGAATTAAGGAAAGTTTTTTTCTTAATAGAAAAGGGGAAAGGAGGAAAAAATTACCAAAAATGGCAACTAAAGGTTTACTAAAAAGTACGAAGAGGCAGGGATACCAATGATGGTAATTAAGAATGACACAAGTAAGGGTAAAACGAAGGAAGTGCTATAATGATATAAGTTCTATAGAGAAAATAAGTTTATGAAAGTATAAAGTTAAATATTTATAATAAATGATTTCAACTCACAAGTAAGTTACTCGAGAGTATACAGTGACCATGTCTGTACGCTAAGGTGGCAAACAAGATATGAGAATGTCAGATCACTAGGGCATTGTGGGTAAGGGAGGAGCTTGAGAGTTTCCGTGTTCCACAAGCTGGAAGAAGCAGACAATTCAGATCTGAGGGTTGGATCCGAACCCAACAGTTAAGCAAGAATGAAACTGACAACATCAGATCAAGTTACCAGCGATATAGCAGAGTGATCAGTTCCTAGCCTATGGTTATCTAGGTTTACAGACAACTGTAAACTGTATGTTGCTATTCGAGCGTCCTCTCACTCATGGGATAGACTATGCAAACAACTGGTGCAAGGACAATGTCCTCAAATTAAATGTGAAAAATATAATATAGATCATTTAATAAACAAAACATCTTCACATACTATATAGGTGATACACCCTTCCAATCAGACACTGTCATAACGGATCTAGGCACTCTTGTTGATAATTCCTTATCATTTGACCATCATGTCTCCGCAGGAATACAGAAAGCCTTCTGTTTCATTTAACTTCCAAAGGCACCCCTACTAGATCTAAAGAAGTCTTAATTTCTCTTTTCCTATGTCTCTTCATACCGCTTATTGGATATAATACAACTTTTATTTATTTATTTATTTATTTATTTAATTTATTGGTATTTGCTTACTTGGGAAAGTCCATCTAGGTTATGCTCCTTTTCAGCAAAGACCCCGAGAGAAATGATCCATTATACATCAATGTTGTTGTGTCTTTCGGCTTATCCCGGTTAGGGGTCGCCACAGCGGAACGCATGCCTCCACACAGAAGACGCTCTAGCTGAGAATCGAACGCAACAACGTCTTACTGTGAAGCGACAACGCTACCGCAGCACTCATTTACAATAAAATCATACCATTTCATTGACAATTGACATTTTTTTAAATTATATGCGAACAAATATTTTCTACACACTATAATATAGTATTGTGTGTACAGTACAATTTCAGCAATATAACTAGAATATCACATTCTGCATTAAACATTGACACTAAGCAGTTAAGGGAAAGAGATGTAGCAGCACCTTAGGAAAAAAGGTATAGAGGAGGTTCAAGGTAGATGTAGGCAATGAGATGAGAGAGGAGGGTAATACAGCGATATGAGTGAAATTCAGTTCCCTAGGTCTCATGAAGTAGAAGTATTCCTAGAGATGTACTGGCGCAGAGTTAATCAGGAGTGGTACAGATGTGGAGCAATCTGTTGATCAGGTGTTGCTACAGGGAATATCCTGCATTATTGTTTGTTTATATAGATTAAGGATATGTATTATTCAGGAGTCTCTTAGGAGTGGAGGGCTGAATGATGGGAGTAAGGGATGGGAATTGTTCAGGGTTATGGGGTAGTTTTAAATAAATGTTAGTAGGCTAGGGATGTAGTATGTGTTTTGTCTAAACATATTGAGATTCAAAACTAAGAAGAACAGTGGCCTCAAAAATCTCAGTTAACAGGACAGACTGGCATCCCTATCTCTTTACTCAGTCTCTTATAGACTCCTCTGTGGAGATTTGTCTAGCCTTTTGTGACATGAAAGATCAAACCCTCTTTGACCTCCTACTCCTTCACAGAACAAATGGTACCTCAAACATCTGGTTAAAGGAATTAAACCATCAACAGATAAATAAGACGCATTGACATAGTATCACAGTATCATAGCAGAATACCAGACTAACAAACCTAAAGGGCCTTTTTAAGCCTAGTTATGCTACCCAATAATATTAGAAAGGTAATGGTCATGAAGGTTTTGTTGGGAGGGTATAAAAAATGCACCGCAAATTCCCTGACTGGGAATCAAACCAGAAACGTGGTGGTGAGATGAATACTCACTAGTAGACCACCACATGATAGATTCATATCCCAATATATCCCTCGCCAGTGGAACAAACTTCCACTATATGTCAAACAGAGTAGCACCGTTACCACCTTCAAGATAAACCTAGATAATGGGTGGGCAGCTTTAAATTCTCCCTGGTCTATTTTGTCTTGCCCTCCTTGAGGTTGGAGAGAATTTCCAATGGGCTGTTGGCTAGTCTTATAATGTTCTGCATATTGATTGCCTAGTATTTACTCATCAACCTATGAATTCAAAGCAAACTAAGTGTTCTCCTCTCCATCTGTTAACAATTCAGGGATGTAATATCTGATACTTATCAATACAAAGCTACTCCATCAGTAGGCTGAGCTATGTGCTGTAAACTGTTGTGAAAACCTCTATTATTTGTTGAGGGATATTTTCCATACTTTCTGGAATTGAGATATCCTGCCTTTAAATGTAAGAGTTGAATAAATGATAGGGTAAAAAATAGTGACTGTAGACTGAGGGATGGAATGATGCTTGCTCCTTCTGAATAGAGGTATCAAAACTGCCATTTAGAGAAACTGATTTTACAAGTGGACATGTAAACAACTGAAGTTTGGGCTGCAGACCTCTCCCTGCATTTTTTCTACATTCCATCCTTGCCATAATCCTGATTTTAGAGACTAGCCCCTCCAAGAAAAAGACTTTGAATTTCTGTCTTCCTGAAAAATGGAAATTTCTGAATTCTTCCAGTAAAGAAAGAAAGACAAGGAAAGGAAAGAAGGAGAATGCTGTAAATGAAGAACAACTAGGTGAACAGGGCAACATGGGGAAACTAGAAGAGGTGTCTTTCACAAAGGTATCTATTTTGTTACATCAACTTTTTGTAATGTCGAACTGCACATCATCAAACCCATACAATCTATGTTACAGATCATCAAAAACGACAAAAATATAACTGTGTTTTTACAGCCACCTCCCCAACCCCGCTAATTATATATACCAACTAAGTAATTGCTAATAAAATAAAATAAACTCTGAGATTGCACTACAGTGGAAAAAAAGGCCAATTCCTCAGTCCTCAAAGTACTGTAAACTCAGTACAAAAGTTTAGCATTTTGGAATGTTGATCACATGGTGTCAATCATATCCTGTTCGATGTTCTGAAACATCACTAATCTAAAGGGGTCCCACCATAAAGACTGACTATCATTATAACTGCTTGTTTTATATGCCTAAGATAGTCAGAGAGTCAGCTCTAAATCAAGTAATGTGTTTATGTTTTTCCTCATAGGAGGTTACTAGGCTATTGGCCCCGAGGCCCTCATAAGCCTAGCCAAGTGTTTAGCCCATGTTTAGACAAATCAGCACCCAATGCCTTTGTCCAGCAGGGACACGGATGGAATCCCAGGGGTATATTTCCTGTTTCCCAGCTAGTTATCCAGGTTGCGCTTAAAAAGGGGTAAGAGGTACTCTGCTTAATATGGACAGGGAGTCTATTCCATAGATGAGGGAGTCTCTGGGACAGAAATCTGTTTCACCAACAAGTCCTGTTTATGTCACAGACCAGGTTGAGGCCACACGTGTGGGTTACTCAAGTGTTGCTTGACTTGCGGATATGCAGCAGTCCCATCAAGGTGGGGTCCATGATCGCCTTGTATGCCACACAGAGGTCACCTGTGAGGAGTCTGTATGAAACTGAGTAGAGGGATAGGGTTTTTTAGCCTATCTGTGTATGGCAAATGTCTGAGGCTCTGGGTTCTCCTGGTGAGGAACTTCTGTGGTCTCTCCAGCTGCTGTATGTGCTTTGCCAGGTAGATGCCAAAAGGTGCATTGTACTCAGTAATGGGCCTTATAAGGGAAGAATACAGGGATGTTATGACCTCCTTGTTCCTGGATGAGATACCCTTACTTATGAGGTGGGCCATGTAGAAGGCTTCCATACCACGGAAGTAACATGGTGGTCAAAAGTCAGATTGCTATCAACCTAGGTGCCCAAATCCTTCATGACTGACTGAGTGCTTAGGACATTGTTATTAATGTGATAATTTGTGGGGACGTCACTCTCCCAAAAGGGGGCGATGATGCATTTTTTGGTATTTAGCTTGAGGCCATGTTTCTAGCACTAGTTATTTGTCTGAGTGAGAATGGAGAATGTCCACATCACTAGGGGAATTGATGACAGCACCCAGCTTGCAGTCATCTGCAAACTTCGTCAGCCATAGGCCACTGGTTTTGGCCTGCACCTCAGAAAAGTATATCCCAAATAACAGAGGCCCCAAGACCGAACCCTGGGGTACGCTGCTGTCTACTGCTTGAGGTGGCTTCCCCTATTTTGACTATGTGAGCTCTATCAGTGAGCCAGTTTGCTACCCATCTGGTAACATATGGATCGATGTCTATTTGAGAGAGTTTATCTATTATGCCTGAGTGGGGAATAATGTCAAAGGCTTTGGCCAGGTCAAGGTAGGCAGTGTGCACAGTCTTCCCCTCGTCCATGGCTTTGGTGACTGTCTCAAAGACGTCGACCAAATTTAGCAGACATGACCTCCCCTGACCTCCCCTTGATGAACCCAAACTGTGTGGGATCAAGTGTTTGGAGGTTGCCAATTTCCTTGTTAATGAGGTCCATGATAATCCATTCCATGGCCTTGCAGATCAGGTTAGTTAGGCTGATGGGTTTATAATTTCCTGGATCAGTGGACGCTACACCTTTGTGTAAAGGGATGACAGTGGCTGTCCTCCACTGAGCTGGGATGAAGCCAGTACTCAGGCTTTGGTTGAATAGGGTGCCTAATGGTGCTGCATGTTCCTGCCTGAGCTCACATAGGATGCAGCCTGGGATGTTATCAGGTCCCATGGAGGCTGCATTTTTTGCCTTTGAGAGATCAGTGATGGCCTATTCCCTAGATATAAGGTGAAGGGGGCAGTTACTGGGGATATCTTGATTTACTGATGGGAGGGACAGACGGGTAAAGTTTTCGCTGAATCTGTCAGCCAACAAGTTTGCTATATCTACGGCATTTGTATATGTGGTGTCCTTGACCACCAGTTCTGAACAGATCTGGGTGCTTCCTTTGAGGTTGCGGGCATATGTGAAAAAGGCCTTATGATTATCTCTAGTAGATGTGGCCAATTTGGACTCGAAGATTACTTTGGAGGCTTTCACTAGTGCTCTTATTTGCTTGTTCAGGCTAAGGAGACATTGCTTCCAGTTGGGCACCTGATCTTGGACAGGAATTTTTTTCTTTTGTTATAGAGTTTATTTATTGCAGATATCCACCAGACAGGTTTACTCTTCCTTCAGAGGATGATTTAGTCCTGTCGGGTATTCCTGATTCCATGCATCTATATAAATGCTTTGGTGTACTTTTCGATATTGTTGCCAGTTCCAACAGAGGGGATGTCCACTGTCAGTATATTTTTATTTGAACAATACTTAAAGATAGCAGAAAAGATGATCATCTTTTTGACTCCTATGTCCTCAATAAATGGGTCAAAATGTACCCAAAGTCACTCTGTCCAGGTGGCTTTCTGACCAAATTTCTTTTGTTATGCAAAATAAAATAAGGATTTCCTGTCAAATCATAGGCGCATTCTACTACAACAGAGGCTACTTCCCAATAATTTTTCAAAAATTCAATTGATGATATTTGTGCTGCTGTAATATGGCCTTCTCTGTATACTATGACAGGACACTACAAGCTGTAAATGATCTCAAGATACATAGGTTGGTCTTTGGGTCAACTGTCATCAAATATATCTTGCTGTGATACTACCGAAGAGGATGAGCTGGAGACGCTGTACTGTTTGAAGTCCATGGACTGGATCACGTAAGATAAAGAAGTTACATATTTACTGTAATGATCTTCACAATTAATGTCCATGCACTTCAACATACTTTCCTACCTACCCCCTCCCATGGCCCAAACAACATGGAGAGAATTGTTTTGAAGAGATTTCTGGAAGTACATCTGAAGAAGTTACTCATGATATGCATAATACTGAAGTTAGTTTGTAAGTGCTTACTATTCTGGGGCAAACTTGAACTGAAGAGACAAGGAGTACAGACTATTACAGAGGCTGGGGGGGGGGGGTAGTTAAAGTCTGAGAAAATCTTAAAGGTGCTGAGTGAATATTGCCTGTGGAGGCCAGTGCTGCAGGTTGACGTGGACAGAGATAAAAAAAAATCTATTGTTATGCTAAGTATATAGCTTCCATATTTTGATTGCAGATTAGTACTATTTTGACCCCTTTGTTTTTTAGCCTCATGGATACATTACAAATATTCTTTAATCAACAGCCAATATATTTTTGCATCCCACAGACCAATTGCTTTATATTTGTCCCATTTTTATACTTGTACTGCTCTGTTACTGCTATCCTTTCAGGAAGGCAGTTTTAATGTCTACTGCCATTTAGTTAAACATTAGTTCCTTGCCTTTTCCCTGACCCCTCCAAAATGCATCCTTAAATCATAACCTACTGCTTTTTTCATAATGATGGCACTTTCCAGGGTACTGTAACTGTGTCTATATCACTTTGCTCTGAAGTCCTGTGACCTACACGTTTCACGTGAAAGCTTTATTCCTCACCTGTCAAGTCATGCATATGATGCATACTGCTTACTTTAAGAGGTTACAAGTAGCCCAGCAGACATTTTGGATTTTCTGCTTGTGCAGTGCGGGACCCTCTTGTAATCCCTATGCATCACATAGAGATGTTGGTTCATTGCTTTTCCTTATTTTGCACCCTACCTGTACACTTCAGTACTCTATAGTGTACAAGATGCAAGGTGAATATTTCAAAAACTGATGTAGGACATATAGCACTCATATTTTTTGTATTTTGTTGGAGTCTCAACTAGTTAAAACTTCAGCTGATAAAATAAAATGGTCAAAGCTTTAGCTTGAAAATTTACACAAAGCTTGTATTTTTTCACTGCACATTCAACAATTCCCTAATAACTCCACAGATGTACAACAACAGGGAGAAAAAAAGTAAAAAATCAAATAGTCTGAATCACTGTGGGGTGGAGGGGGCGGTAATGACAGTGACTTCCTACTGAAAATTGACTGTGGAATTCCAAATTTGAATATGCAAAGCAACGAGCTAAAACACATCTACATTGTTCTTGACCATTTGTAGGAAATCTCATATAGCCATCTGCATTGAACACCTTTCATATTCACAGGACCAGGCAGGCCAACAAAATCTAACGATTATTTACAAAAACTGCAGACATTTACTATTTTTTCAGTACATACTGCAATAACAACATTTGGTACCATGGCAGGCACATAACTCTCAACCTCTTGGAGAAAAAATATGGACAATGCCATCAATAATGGGGGACAGAGGCACAAAAGTAGGGACGCTTTTTAAATATCGCTCTTACAAACTTAGAAAATTGACAGAATAACATGAAATTTTGAAGGGCGTGAAGTCTGAAACTGAAACAACTGTCATTATTTTCTGACTTTAACCTGAATGATTTCCTAGTGATTTGTCAGAAAACCACAATTTTATGAGAAACGGACGAAAAATATGAGAAAAAAATCTGTATTGCTGAAAGGTATGGGCAGACAGTTATATCATGATTTTGCAACTTTCATGCCACACATTGATCCCTAGTTTAGATGACCTGATTTCCAATATTTTCTCACTTCCTTGAAACAGAGTATTAGAATCAACCTCATATTATTTTACAACTGCAGAATACTGCAAGGACTCAGACTTCAATAGGTAAAATAACAAAAAAGCAGCCAATGAGTGCTAAAACATCCCAGTTCTTTATTGTAAGTGCTTTCGTTCATCCACACTATACAATGAACTTCTTCAGACAAAAACTTACCCAACATTTTATGCCTTATATAAGACACTTAATTAGTTAATAAATTAATTAACAGACCTTCTTAGGCTAATCTAACTGTTGTATATTATAAAGTTGTAAAGTTACAAAATCAAGTTTAAAAATGCTAACAAGCACAAGAAAATGTGTCATCATGAATTCTTATAAAGCACAATCAAGTAAAACCAATATATATCATACTATAATGTAGTTGTTAATTTATTGTATATATAAACAATGAAATGGTGAATAAACAGCTTCTCCTTCCTATCTAAATGTTAAGATAAAAAGGTGAAAAACTTTGCCTTTTTTTATTTTTTTGCATGTATATAAAAAGTACTACTACTTGGACTAATTAGTACCATCATAGCATAACTTAAATGAGTAGATATATAAATACACATTTCATACTACATATTACCTATCCAATGATTTTAACTTTAGGATGCATTTAATTGAACTAAATTCATTCAGTCCTGGTGGAACATGCGCAGTAGTTCTTAACTGCCACAATAGTTCACATTCTTCCAACTTCAGTTCCCAAGGTCCACCTATAATATTTTTGCTTATTTGATTCATAATAATGAATTGGAATTTATGTGTAGGATTATCTATAACATGCCTTGCCAAAGCATTGGTAGTAGACTTGATATTGGTGTTCGTAAATCCTTTAAGTGTCCATTCTGTTTTTCCTATATAAAGACCTTGGCACTGCTGGCATTGGTGAAGGTAAACTACTCCTGTTGTCTCGCAATTAAATATTCCTTTTACACTATAGATCTTGTTGTGTATACTAAAACAATTCCCTACGTTTATAAATTGGCATTGATGGCATCTGCCACATTTCTTCATGCCCCAATTACTTTTAGGTATTATGCTGTTGCATTCTAATATGTTCTTCAAATTTGAGCCTCTTCTATATGTTATATTGAGTTTTCCTCCCAAATTTCTGTACACATTACTGTGTTCCATTATGAGGGCCCAGTTTTTAATGATAATGTTCTTAATGTTTGCTGCATCCATAGAGTAGGTAGTTAAAAAACTAAGTCTAGGATCGAACTGGATGGGGAGATTATTGGGATTTCTATCTTTTGTAGTTAAATCGTGTTTTACTTCACTATAGCCTTTCCACAAGATGGGCTTGAAATGCCCATTATTCCTTTTCCTATATACTTCATTAAAAAGTTGTTCAAAGAGGTGTGTAGGATATCCTCTTTTTGTGAACATATTTTTTAAGAGTTCACATTCAACTTGAAAATCATTGTCAGATGAGACCATTCTGGCCGCTCGGACCAATTGCCCTTTCATTACTGCTCTCTTTTGATAAGAAGTATGATTGCTACTAAAATGGAGAAAAACATTAGAATAAGTAGGCTTTCTATAAATGGTAGCCCTACATCTCCTATTCATTGTGTCTTTAGACAATTGTACATCTAAGAGTAAAGAAGTTATGTGCTCACCATAAAGTTCCATGTTTGTTGTCGATTTCACCATTCATTCTTACAATGATGGGTTCGGAGCTGATCTTCGGCTCCTACTCGGCAGAATATACAGCTGAAAGACTCAAACTTGGCTCGTGGCAAGTAGGTATCCCATAATGCAGTGATGTAACTCCCCAGATCTTGTTTGCTGCTACTACTAAAGAAATTGTAATGAACCATAAACATATATATATATATATATATATATATATATATATATATATATATAGATACAAATATATACAAATATATGCTATCCCCAATGAAATAGGAGAACAAACTGAAGCAAGGATCTCCTGAAAGGAGTAAAACATCCACCTGGTCCACAAGGAGTCCTTGGAAGGGGGAAGGAGGGAGGGGTCGTAAGAATGAACGGCAAGATGGACAATAAACATGGAACATTATGGTGAGTACATAACTTCTATATGTTATGTTGTCCTATCTCATCTTCATTCTTACAATGATGGGACAGCATACCTAGCACATTTTCCCTGGGTGGCTCATAAGAGTACACCTTTAAGCACAGTGGACCCAAAGGAGTTCCTGTCCCTGGAGGCCAAATCCACTTTATAATGAGTGATACATGTATGAGGAGTAGCCCAGGTGCAGCTGCAGCACAAATATTATCCATAGGAATTCTGGCCTGAAAGGCAGAAGACGTAGCCAGTGCTCTAGTGGAATGAGCCTTAATGGCAAATCTCTGTTGTTTGAGGTATAGATGAAGGTAATGCAGTTAGAGAGCCAGTTGGAAAGGGTAGTTTTTGAAACTGGCCTACCCTTTTTTGAATCTAAAAAGGATATGAACAACTGGTCAAATTTTCTAAAATCTTTTGTCCTATGCAAACAGAATCTGAGTTGTTTGTGCACGTCCAGTTGATGTAATTTGTATTCTGCCTTGTTGCTGTGATTAGGGAAAAACACTGAAAGCTCAATAGATTGATTTATGTTAGTTGAAGAAGTGACTTTAGGTAAAAGGGATGGATTAGTTCGTAAGGATACCCTATCCTTATGAAATATCAGATATGGCGGTTTGATAGATAGAGCTTGCAACTCTGATACCCTTCTAGCAGATATAGCAACCAGAAAAATGGTCTTCCAGGAAAGGAACTTGAGGTCTGAAGATGAAGAAGGTTCAAAAGGTGGTAACGTTAGGTGAGATAGAACAAAATTTAAATCTCAAGGAGGAAGGGGTTCCTTAAAGGGAGGTCTTAGCAAGGAGGCACCTTTCAAGAAGGCTCTACACAACCTGTGTGACATTAAGTTCGAAGTAGGATCACCAATGTGGAAATATGAAATTGCAGCAAGTTGTACTCTGATGGTTGCTGCAGCTGAACCCTGTTGGAAGAGTTCCGCCAAGAATTCCAAGATAGAATGAATAGGCGCAGAAAAAGGGTCAATGTTTCTGTTTTGAGCCCGGAGAGAAAAACTTTTCCATTTGCTAGAATACAGTTTTCTGGTGGAAGCTTTATGACAGGACATCAAGATATGTTTAACTGCTGGAGTGAACTTCTGAAGCCTGACTAAATTGGGAAGTGGAGCAGTCAAGCTGTCAAGTTGAGGGTGTGGAAAGAAGGATGAAGTGCACCTGACATATGTGTCAGCAGGTCTGGAACTGGGTCCAGAGTCCAAGTCTTCTCCTGAAGATGAGGCCAAAGGAAGGGGAACCAAACTTGATGAGGCCAGTAAGGAGCAATGAGAATCATCCTGCTTCCCAAGGATGGTGCTTTCTAAATGACTCTGGGTATGAGAGGAAATGCAGGAAAGGCATACAGAACTCCCATGGGCCAATCGTGAGCAAGTGCATCTTTTGGTGTCTTCCCCAGAGGGGGGAGTAGGGTAAAGTAGTTGCTGCACTTGGCATTCATGGGAGTGGCGAAAAGATTGCAGCAAGGCAGACCCCAAGTTCGTAAAATCCTTCCCAATACTTTCTGATTGAGAGACCACTCATGAGGCATTAGAATTGCCCTGCTCACCTTGTCTGCTATCACACTGGACTTCCCAGAAATGTGCATTGCTATTAGAAAGCACTGGGAAGAAACTGCCCATTCCCAAACTCTTAGGGCCCCGTGACAAAGGGGGTAAGATCTGGTTCCCCCCTGCTTGTTTATGTACCAAACCACAGACATATTGTCTGACTGTATTGCAATTGTCCCTAGAGGGAGGGAATCGTGAAGTGTTTGCAACGCAAGAAGCACTGCTCTCATCTCTAGGACATTTATATGCAAGTGAGCCTCATGTTCTTGCCATATACCTTGGACTGTTCTCCCCAAATAATGCCACCTCCCCATCTGGGAAGTGTCTGTGTTCACTGTAGTTATGGGTTGTTGTGGAACAAAGGGTCTCCCTATGGTCACATGGCTGGAGTGTATCCACAATCTTAAGTCGTTTTTGCATGATTCCGTTATCCTGATAAGGTGAAACACAGGAAGCTGTTGAAGTGACCATTGGGGGGTAAAAAGCCATTGAAGGGTCCTCATGTGCATTCTGGCAAGGGGAACCAGTGTTATTGTGGAAGCCATTGTCCCTAATAATTTTAGAACTATCTTTGTTTTCACCTTGGTCTTGGGAAGAAGATGAAGTATCTGTTGCCTGAGTGATGAAACTCTGTCTGTTGGAAGATGTGCTATCAAGGAAGAGGTGTCTAGATCTGCACCTATAAATGTAATATGTTGACAGGGCAACAAGGCAGATTTTTGAAAGTTGAAAGTAATACCCAACTGAGAGCAAATTTCCAAGGTCACATCCCTGGCTTGTTGGAGTAGATGCTTGGTGGTGGTGGCAGATAGGAGCCAATCATCTAGATAGGGAAACACTTGGAATCCTAGACACCTTAGGTGAGCCGTGACTACTGCCATGCATTTGGTGAACACTCTGGGGACTGTAGTGAGACCAAACGGCAGAGCTCAGAACTGATAATGATTGGCTCCCAGCCGGAAGCGTAAGTACGTTCTCAATGCCCTGTCCATTTTTATGTGGTTGTAAACATCTTGAAGGTCTATCGAGCACATCCAATCATCTTTCCCTAAAAAGGAAGTATAGACTGCAGTGTCACCATTCGGAACTTTGACTTCTTGACAGATTTGTTTAAATTGCTTAGGTCTAATATGGGTCTCCAGTCCCCTGTTCTTTTTGGCACCAAAAAGAATTTTGAGTAAGTTCCGAATCCTATTTTGTCTGTGGGGACTTTGTGGATGACTCTTTTGTGCAGCAACTTTTGAATTTCTATAGTTGCTTGCTCTCTTAGATTGGGTGGAACATCTGGGATTGTTCTGATCTGTGGGACAGGGTAGGAAAAGGGAATGGAATATTATTCTTAGTACCCACTTGTCTCTTGTGGTAGTTTTCCAGGCTTCTGGGTACATAGATAAATGTCCCTCGACTGTCTCCAGAGCAGAGCAGGAATCACGGTCGCCCTGGTTCTGCAGACCCCCTCTGCCTCTAGGGCGGCATCTACTGTTATTACCTTCCCCTTTGCCCCTGGGGAAGGATTCACCCCGTGCATCCTGGAACACTCTCTGGGATCTTCTAAACCACATTTTCGGACTCTTCTGACCTTTAGGATAAGGTCTTGAAGGTATGGAAAAATGTACTCCAAAAGCAGAGAGAGTTTTTCCTTCCTGCTCGCACTGGATGAGAGTGTCTTTTACTTTGGGTCCAAAGAATGAGGAATCACCAAAAAGGGCATTAGTAAAGGTAGATTTAAAGGGCTTCACAAAATTGCACAAGCGAATCCAGGAGCGTCTCCTAAGGGAAACTCCAGAACTTGCTGCCCTGCTCGCTCCATCAGCTGCATAAGAGATCAGCCTCATGGAGGAGTTGACGATGGCATTTAAGGTGGATAGCTGGGAGGAGACCTTCTCATTCACCCCCACAACCAATGTACCTTGTAGAGTATCTCCTAGTTATTTCAGGAGAGCTCTCTGTAGCCTTGTGAAATGAGTGAGGTAGTTCAGTGATCGAAGTGTAAAGGTCGCGGACAAAAACACACACTTCTCATATGTGTCCATTGTTCGAGAGTCTTTGTTCGAAGGATGGACAGATGAGGATGTCTCCAAAAGTTCCTTCTTGGTGGCTGCTGCCACCACTATATCATCTAAAGGTACCCCCTTAGTGAGGAAATCCTTTCTGGAAGGAGCTGATAAGAATTTGTTTGGGCTCCGAGGGACTGGTTCCATTGTGTCAGGTGACTCCCACACCTTTCAACTGACCAAGTCCATTAGCTAGTCAAAAGGCAGAGATACCCAGGAGGCTGAAGGTTGAGATCCAAAAGCTTTCAGGTACACTGTCTCCTCATCAGAAGGGGTGGAGGCCTGCCAGCCACCTTTGTGCTTCAGGATCTCTAGAATATCTGCAAAAGAGATATCATCATAGGATGACCGTGGAGACCCTTCTGACTCCTCGCGGTCAGTGTTTGAAGTGACGGACTCATCTGGTGAGTCTATGCCTTCCTCTTGCAAGTTCTCTTCCCAGGGGGCTCCTCAGAAGGGTATTCTGGGGAGGCCTCGGAAGAGAGGGGTTCACCCAATGGGGAATCCTGACACTCTGGATCTCCGCTGTCCTGTGGAATAGGTGGTGCCGAGACAGTAGCCAGTGCCTTAGGGGGAACGAGTGCTGGTATCCTTATGTGGAGCTGTAGGGGCAGACAGCACACTCCTCATCACCTTAAAAGCAGATCCCACCAACTCCAAAGACTCCCTTGGCTTCGAGGAGGCAGAGGAAGCCACTGGACCCAGTGGGAATGGCCCCGAGGCCAATGTAGGAGCCAAGCTAACCTGGGCCAACACTCCAAGGGGTAGGCTCGGCACCGAAGATCGGGGCTGAGAATCCCCCTCGGGGCTGACCGAGGAACCCTGGCTCCCCGACTCTCTGGGCAGCGCTGAGAGAGTCGGAGCAGAAATCGGCTCCATGATCAATGAATGGGGTCTCGAAATCGACAGATCCACAGTAAGTGGCACCAAGAACTCTGGCTCCGAATATCCAGCTTGGCTCGGAGGAGGAACAGTGGGTACAATGGCTACAATAGGCTCCGGGACCAGATGGGTCGGAGCTGAAAATAATTTGGTTAGCACCGGCAACTTCAAGAGTCTGCGCACCACCCGTTCCATGTCATCATTAGATAAGCTCCTGGTGGACCTGGAGGATAGGGACGGAGAACGAGACCTGTGCAAAATGGGAGATCTCAGTGTAGGGGAGACCGGTGAAATTTCAATAGACCGGCTCCAAGAAGAGGAATCCTGCAGCTCTGAATACTTTGGAGCTGAAGAACCAGGCTTGTCAATCAAAATAACCTCCAATGGTTCTGAAGACTGTGGAACTGAGGAGGTAGTAGCCTTAGATATTTTAGGTAACTTGACTGGAGGCACCAAATGAGCCGATGCAGCAGGTGATCATCTCTTTTGAGGTTTGTTCTTTTTTGAAGAAGGAGAAGAAGAAGAGGAAGAAGAACTGTGGATAGCTTCCTCAAAAGTTGGCTTTAAGAGCCCTTTAAGGATCAATTTGTTTCTCCTTTCTTGTAAAACCCCGGCACTGAAGGAATGACAGAATGTACAATCCTCTTGCAAATGAATAGCTCCAAGGCAATAAACACAGATAACATGACCTTCAGTAATAGACATCTTTTGTGAACACTTCTAGCATTTCTTGAAGCCAGAAGGCTTATGTTTCCTCTCCTCTGGGTCTTTGGACATGATTATGAAAAAAGACCACAATCTAACAACAGAAAATTCTAATTACTATAACTAGTGATATACAGCTAACTACAACAGGAAACACTGAGCAGACAGATAAACAAGAAAAGATAATAGGGCCTCTAACTAAAATGGCCCTAAATCCCAGAAAAACAACACACCAACTACAAGCCCTCTAACTAAAACAGGTGAAGAGCTCTCTAACTTAAACGGGCTACTATTAAGCTATACAAAAAGACACAACAACAACAACCACTACAAGGGATACAGCAAGGCCTACGAAAACGACGGCAAAGGCAGCACCAAAAGGGAATAATAGCTATAAAAATCTAGATATACTAGTTCAATTGGTAACTATGTAACTACAATGCTAGAAGAAAACACCCCCCACTATAATATAAAGAGATTAAAGTTCTTATAAATGTAATAAGTAGAAAAAATTCACAACTTAGCCACGGCCAAGAAGAGCGCAACAAACCTCATAAAGCGGCAAATGATATCTGGGGAGTTACACCACTGCATTATGGGATACCTACTTGCCACAAGCCAAGTTTGAGTCTTTCAGCTGTGTATTCAGCCAAGTCGGAGCCAAGGATGGGCTCTGAACCCATCATTGTAAGAATGAAGGCAAGATAGGACAACATAACATTAATAGTTTCTATCCCAAACTGGTAGGTGAATTCTAGAAAGTTAGTAAAACGTGTAATGATGTTAAGGAATTTATCTACTGTTTCCAGTGGCCCTTTCCATATAAAAAAACATGTCATCTTGATAGCAAGTGTACCAAACAGCATTCTCCTTGAACATGGCATTATTGAATAAAAATTCCCTTTCCCAATAAGCCATCACGCAATTTGTGAAGCTTCAGAATACTGACACATATCACTACTTAATGATGCCTGCACCTGTAACACCTGTTATTTTTGGATCTCCTAAGATCCATAAGGACCTCTTCAATCTGCCCTTTCGACCTATAGTAGATGGTTGTAAATCCATCACGTATGCCTCTGCCAAGTATGTAGATAGTAAATTAAAACCACTAATGCATACAGAACAACACATTTGTCAAGATTCCTGGAGTTTTTTAGAAAGCATAAATCACTTAGAATTTAATGTTAGTTACAACTTTTTGACAGTAGATATAAAAGATTTGTACACTGTCATACCCAAGGAACTAGGCTTGCAGTGGGTATGTGAGTTTTTAACAATAAAAGGCATGGATAGCAATGAAATAGATCTGATTGAAGTACTACTCAAACTGGTATTACAAAATAATTACATCTTATTTAATAACCATTTTTTCTTGCAAAAAACAGGGGTAGCCATGGGCTCCCCCTGTGGTGGAAGTTTCGCAAATTGTGTGATGGCTTATTGGGAAAGGGAATTTTTATTCAACAATGCCATGTTCAAGGAAAACGCTGTTTGGTACACTTCTATCAAGATTACATGTTTTTTATATGGAAAGGGCCACTGGAAACAGTAGATAAATTCCTTAACATCATTACAGGTTTTACTAACTTTCTAGAATTCACCTACCAGTTTGGGATAGAAACTATTAACTTCTTAGATGTACAATTGTCTAAAGACACAATGAATAGGAGATGTAGGGCTACCATTTATAGAAAGCCTACTTATTCTAATGCTTTTCTCCATTTTAGTAGCAATCATCCTTCTTATCAAAAAAGAGCAGTAATGAAAGGGCAATTGGTCCGAGCGGCCAGAATGGTCTCATCTGACAATGATTTTCAAGTTGAATGTGAACTCTTAAAAAATATGTTCACAAAAAGAGGATATCCTACACACCTCTTTGAACAACTTTTTAATGAAGTATATAGGAAAAGGAATAATGGGCATTTCAAGCCCATCTTGTGGAAAGGCTATAGTGAAGTAAAACAAGAGTTAACTACAAAAGATAGAAATCCCAATAATCTCCCCATCCAGTTCGATCCTAGACTTAGTTTTTTAACTACCTACTCTATGGATGCAGCAAACATTAAAAACATTATCATTAAAAACTGGGCCCTCATAATGGAACACAGTAATGTGTACAGAAATTTGGGAGGAAAACCCAATATAACATATAGAAGAGGCTCAAATTTGAAGAACATATTAGAGTGCAACAGCATAATACCTAAAAGTAATTGGGGCATGAAGAAATGTGGCAGATGCCATCAATGCCAATTTATAAAAGTAAGGAATTGTTTTAGTATACACAACAAAATCTATAGTGTAAAAGGAATATTTAATTGCGAGACAACAGGAGTAGTTGACCTTGCCCAATGCCAGCAGTGCCAAGGTTTTTATATAGGAAAAACAGAATGGGCACTTAAAGGATTTATGAACACCAATATCAAGTCTACTACCAACGCTTTGGCAAGGCATGTTATAGATAATCCTACACATAAATTCCAATTCATTATCATGGATCAAATAAGCAAAAATATTAGAGGTGGACCTTGGGAACTGAAGTTGGAAGAATGTGAACTATTATGGCAGTTAAGAACTACTGCCCATGTTCCACCAGGACTGAACAAATTTAGTTTAATTAAATGCATCCTAAAGTTAAAATCATTGGATGGGTAATATGTACCATGAAATGTGTATTTATATATCTACTCATTTAAGTTATGCTATGATGGTACTAATTAGTCTAAGTTCATAGGCTGGTACTAGGCTATCGGCCCTAGGGTATATACAAGCCTAGCCATAACAATTCCCTGGATATTTCTTCCCACAATATTTACTTCCCTGGAACCCTGTCTAGCAGGGCAACTGATGTGATCCCTGGGGTTAATTTCCTACAGGTTCATAGGTTAAATAAACAGCCTCTGCAAGGATTGAACCCAGGACCCTGCACACCATACACAAAGTGATTGACCACTAAGCCAGTAGTAGTACTTTTTATATACATGCAAAGAAATTAAAAAAAAGGCAAAGTTTTTCACCTTTTTAGCTTAACATTTAGATAGGAAGGAGAAGCTGTTTATTCACCATTTCACTGTTTATATATACAATAAATTAACACATGCATTATAGAATGATATATATTGGTTTTATCTGATTGTGCTTTATAAGAATTCATAATGGCAAATTTTCTTGTGCTTGTTAGCATTTTTAAACTTAATTTTGTAACTTTTGCGGCTTTATAATATACAACAGTTAGATTAGCCTAAGAAGGTTTGTTAAATAATTTATTAACTAATTGTCTTATATAAGGCATAGAATGTTGGGTAGGTTTTTGTCTGAAGAAGTTCATTGTATAGTGTGGATGAACGAAAGCACTTACAATAAAGAACTGGGATTTTTTAGCACTCCTTGGCTGCTTTTTTGTTATTTTTAGTAGTTTTCTGCAAGTGTTCATTGGTTCAATAGGTAAAATGCAATGGTCTGGCTTCTCCACAAGTTATTATATCTTATTTGTCCCTTTGTCTCACAAATTAGTAAACTGCAATTTCTTAAAGGAAAAAAATGTAGCTTGCTCCCCAGATTAATGACAATAAAGTATCATAAAACCCAGGCCTTTGTGCATAAATTGCAGTGATCTGGTTTTGCCATAAGCAAACTTATCTTTTATAGATTGGTCTGAAAATTTCTAGGCAAGCTAGTAAGATACAATCCTGAAAGAGGAAAAAAATTGTAGTTTGATTCCTTAAATAACATAAGATATACATTTAAAAATAAAACTATAATTTCAAACAGGGGAAACACACTTGCAAATTACAAGAGAATGACAAATTGCTTTAAGATTCCTTCTACTATTTTCTGTTTTCTCTAGCAAAACTGCAGAGTTATAGAAAGATTATTGTTATAGAGTTTGACTCACAGGAACCGCAAAGAAAGAAAAATTAAGAGAAAGAGAAACACACATACTCAGTTCAGTCAAAACCCAGTCTAAGTGGAACAAAAAAAAAAAAAGAAGAGGGTGAGAAACTAATTAAGTACTACAATAATTTCTGAGCAGAGAACATTTTGCTGAAAGGTAGCAATGAGCATGATCACAGAATGTGCCACAATTTATGTTCCTTAGTTTGCATAACATTCCAAAACAAGGTTCCAAACAACACTGAAGATGCTATTGATGAAACAACCTGTATGAATGGAAGCAATCCTGCAAAGTACATGGTGTTGTAGGGTGACATCACCTCAGAAAAATTAAGAGTTCTTGGAAAGACCACACTGAAGCACTCTAGAAGATGTCAGAGGGAAGAATAGGTGAGCAGTAGTTTTAATGCTACACTTGATAAGGTGATCCAGTTATAATTATTAAGTCTAATTTTAGTCTGCTGTGTTGGCACTGTTTGTCATTTGCATACACATTGTAGAACTTGCTGCAAAAATTATGCATGCAAAATTCTTTTTGGAGCTACACACATTTTTTTCTGATATGTGCACCATTTTTGATGCATACATCAGCTTTGCTGATACAACTGCAATTTTAGGCATGCACCATTTCTGATGATGTATGTGTTATTTTCTACACAAACATCATTTTAACATGCACTACTGTGGCACATCATCAGTTAACATGCACTATTCTTTAACTTTGGGAGCAGCTAAAAACTCTGGATTATTTGGGAAAAATATTCTTCTCTTGACACACACTAGGAATATGCTAATACAGCTAATAAACAACCATTTCAGGAAAATCCCCCCTCCCACTTGTTTATTAAACCATCCTCAGAAACTGCAGATACTGGGTTACTTTGACTAATTCAGTTTTTAATACTTACTTCCCAAGTGGTAGATGATGTAAAAGTGGCTACCTAGTCCATGTTCTATACAGAAAAATATTTCTGCTATGTGAAATAATACATAATTACACTTCAGCCATATCTCAGCTTCACATACTCTCCAGATATACCTTACAATATACAGCCTACAAATCACAAAAAATTAAAAAAGTGTATTTTATTACTGTGTACTATTAGATAATTTTTTATGTGTTTTGACTTTAAATTGATACTGAGTTTGTAATAATAGTTCTATTGTGGCATGTGTTACAAGTTTGACATTATAATGTTTTATTTCTTAAGTTTTCAGTACATTAGATATACATATTCTAACTCATAGATGATGTATCCATGTTAAACAGATTGTAGACCTAGTCAAAAGTACAATATAGTAGAAACAGTGAAAACATTTTGAATGTACATTATTTATCCCCATTTTATGCTAACATGAATTTTAATATTACTTCGTGTTTCATTTCTACGGCCTGTATACATTTACATGCATATTCAAACATATGTAGACTGCATTCAATGAGCATATAATGAATGCAATAGTTTTATATATTTTTATGATAAAATATATATTACATGCAATATACAGTATATTTAGAATATAAATTCTTCATACTGTATATAATGCATAGCTTTGTACATGTTTACTTTCGGAATTTGTACACATGTACATAACAAATCTGCATCCTTCAAAACCAGAGCTTTCAAAACAAACAATAGTATCTACTTTAAAATAAATTGGAATCATTCTGTTGCATACAAACCAAAATAAAAAGAATATAAAAACATATGTAGGTACTCACCCCGACCTAAAAGGGAAACAAAAGGGGTGCTTTAGATACAAGTTTAAATCTTCTTTAAATGAGATTAAGAGGCGATCTTATTTATACAAAGTTAATTACTAGTTTATCATTCACAGCATCTTCACTACAGACTCCATGCTCTTATGGACTGATATGCTAGAATCTTGTCAGAATAAATTTCTTCAACTAGAATGCCAGTTAAAAAAAAATAGAAACACACACACACACACACACACACACACACTCATATTTTAACAAGTTTATTAACTCATCACATTTTAGTCTACAACACAGCACTACATATATTAATAAAAAAGTAAACAAATCATAATGACAGTTTCCATTGTCATTGCCATGAAGAATACATGTACGTTTCTTTCTAACAATTTTCATTTATTCTAAAATTATACAAGCTAATCAATTCCTGCATCTTACTATGTATGAAATGCCAACTTTCTGAATGCTGACAACCTGAAAGGGCAAAAAAATCAACTTTGTTTTTTGCAGCGGGAAAGCTCCCTTGCACCCCCCAAACTTATATATATCAACTTCACAGTCACTCCAACTCAAAGAAGGAATAAATCTCCAAAAACAAGTGAATCATTTCTGAATCTGCATTGGCAATGATTTCCTATGGAAAACAGCATTCAGTGTTATATGTTTCTTTGTGCTACTGCCTCTCTTAGCAATATCTCCTCGAGCAAATGATGGTAAGCCCTTCCCTTAACCCTAACTATTCCTGCTGTACATTATTCTGCATGTATTGCACACACAGATTCCATTTACTTCTATGAAATGTGCTCTTTCACTTTTTAAAGATCCCACCTCCAGCTTTTTTATCTTCTTTGCAATATACAGTGCTTCATTACAGATGCTTTAGATATTCATTTCCATTTTTTAGTAGTAGTAATTGTCTTTTTGGCAGCCAATAGCAATAAACGTAATAAAGGCCTTACTAGATCATAAAGGCCTTACTAGGCCTAGACAATTCAGATCCTATATCTCAGATCAAAAGAATAATTTCCTTACTTACAATCATTTGTTCCCCCAATAAAGTTGTTAAAGTATACAGGAGGGAATTTTTGAAATCTGTCACCTCATTACTTTCCCGAAAAACATGTTTGTAATTACTTATCTCTTCCTCAACACACCACTAGAATTTGTCATCTATATGAGGAAAAATTCTCAAAAGTGTTCTTGGGGTATTAAATACTCATGCAAAAACTTCCATGCAAAAATCCTAAACCTTCTGGATTTTGTTACATACTTGACAGCCATCCAAATTTCTTCCATTGTTTCTTTATCAATTGCTTTTCCATTCTCTTTTACTAATCATTTATTTCTCTAATTGATTTTTAGAGTTAGCATGGTGTATTTTAAGTTTCTTACTAATTACCCATTTTTAACAGAAGCTTCTTTTCAAGACTCAACTAAAAACTCTATCAGAGCTGGTCTTTCACTTAGCACTCCCCTATCCCTTTCTCTTTGCCTATATTGAGAGCAGTCTCTAACCTGAAGTCCAAATGTCTGCTAAGCCTCATCCCACTCTATTATCTTTTGTTCTGGAGTTATTTGCTTCCACTACCTTGACTCCATTGTTAATTCCCTCCAGTAAATTCCAGGCCCCTCTTGTCTATTTTCTTTACCCCTATTTGCAGACATACCTATTGGTCAAATCTACATTCTTCATTCTTGTACTGGCCAATGTAAAATATTGGTGTTGACACTCACATAGCACCATAGCATGAAGTGGAAACCATTTGAAATTCTGAGGAAAGTAAATGTTACCCTTGAACTGTAGGACTAATTCTGGGAACAGAAGTTCTTACATACTAATTAAGAGTCTTTGGTATCTCAGAATATTTCCTTACAAGGTACAGCAATTTCTGAGACAGTATATATATATATATATATATATATATATATATATATATATATATATATATATATATATATATCTATGTATGTATGTATGTATAAGTAGCGGGGGATGGGGAAGTACAGCCCCAACTCCTACATCAGCAGCACAGTAGCCCAAAAGGGCATTTCAAAAAACACTATAAATAGTACAATGAGCTTCAACATTCACTGATGTATTTCCTGTTTGATGTTTATTTTTCATAGTCACAGAACTTGCAGTTATCAGTCTTGCAGTTACAACATAGAGCCCTATTAAGCTCTGTGCTGTTAACAACCACTGCTGATATTACAGCCTACTGTACTGATTCTCAACATAAAGCCCTGCCACACAGCAATCCTCTAGATCAAGCATCACTCTAAACATGGATCTTCATTGTTATGATATTTGCAGGTCAAGATAAAAAAAAATGCTTACGAAGATCAGGCAACTTTTGCTGTAAACTGCTAAATCCTCAGCTGTTTGATAAACGCTGAAGTAAGTACAACTGCTGCTGCCTTCGGGACTGTTAAGTAAGAAACTGGCAAGAAGATGTCTTCATTTCTGTATGGAATGTTGACTAAACCAACACCAGCCTTAGAAGTCACGTTTGTTTTTTTGTGTCTGTTTTAAAGGGACATCTGCTTTAACAAATCTAGGAGGTTCAGACCCCTGCCTAGATTTTATGAAGGTATCAAGCACCTCTTCTCTAACTAAAATTTGAAGAATCCCCCCTAGGCCCTTCAGATATAATCAGTTGTGGTTTCCCTTCTCCATCTATATCAAAATGTATGCACAGCCTCAGCGGACATTCATGCAGACAAGGCCATGTCGGCCTCCAACTGGGAAGTGGCAAAGGGAACTGGTATCAGCACCAGACATTCCTCGGATTCTTTACCTAACCTGCGGAAGACATCTGGTAGAGGCCGGACAGCAACAAATTTAGTATGTGCTTTTCTAGCTTTTTTCTTAAGTGGCATCTGAACTTCGGGGCAGGTGAATTCAGCCTTGGTATACTGAGTCAAAAGCTTCAGATGTTGGTTTTCCAAATAAGTTGACAGAGATGACTGACAGCTGTGGAGTCTCTTACAGACAAATGCATGATAAATATCATACTGAGTATGGTTGTACATAGCACCCCTAAAAAAAGGCGCTAATAAAGTGATATATTTTTATTTTTCTGCCTTCAGGTATTTTGGTTCCTGCCTTGTGGTATATATTAAAAAAAAAGCACTTCTCGTGTTTATAGTTATGGTGACTCTGCCGTCCACACTCACATTTCCCTTCCTGGATGACATGAAAATAAACTACAAGGAATAAAAAAAGAAAGGAAGGAACCTCAACAAAACACTTATCTGCAGAAGACTCAGTAGATTAACCAGCTTGGTGAACAGAGTACAGACTGAATTCAGAGGTAGCAGTCATACTGGTGGCAAAACATTTCTGAGGATTAGGCGACTGTATGTCACACATGTACCTTACTGCTTGCATGCAGGACATACATCTGACACATGATGCCTGGAAGGTGTAAAGGCTTTGGAATACTGGACAGATGTTAGGCTATCCTCACAAGATATCCCAAGAGTATAAAATACTGCAACAGTGACAAGGAAGGCCATCTTATAGCTGTCATGTAATTTTTCCCTTGCTAGGTGCATATAGAGTTGATAAACTGCAGATGTTAAGTCTCACCTGGGAAGTAAGTTTAAATTTATACCTCCTTGCATTAAATAAAATATTCTTTCTTGGCTTCTATATTCATCTTCTTGTTGGAGGGGACAGATCAACAAAGTTGCTGTATGTAGATGATGTAGCATTACAGGCAGACTCTGAGCAAGAACTTCAGCAAAGGATAGGGGAACGGAATTCAAAACTGAAGGCACATGGGATGAAACTAAGCACATATAAGACAGTGGTAATGGCAGCAAATTGGGGAATCAGAAGAAGCTGAGAATTGGGATGGAAGATAGTGGAACAGGTTAATAGCGTCAAGTATCTGGGAGAAGTGGTTGAGGAGAAGGGAAGTCTAAATGAAGAGACTGAAGCTAGAATCAGAGGGGCTGCAGCTAACTGCCATAGAGTCTCAGGTGTAGTGAATGACAGGAGAATGCCAAAGAAACTGAAAAAATAAGCTATATAAGAAAGAGGTGCAGCCAGTACTACTGTAGGTACAGAATCCTGGGAAGTAAAGGCAGAGCAGATGAGGAAGCTAGAGGAGATGGAAATGAAGTGCTTGAGAAGGGTGGTAGGATGCACACTGTGTAACAGATGAAGAAATGAGGACATAAGAGCAGAAGCCAAAGTAGCTCCAAATACAGAAAAGGTAAACAGATTACGGTAGTTTGGACACGTGCCGAAAAGCAGAAGACAATATGGTCCTGAACCTGATTGACTTCTTCAAATCAGTCTCCTGAGCCATGGACGAGGGTAAGGTGGTCCACACAGCCTATCTAGACCTCGCCAAGGCCTCTGACACCATCCCCCACTTTGGAATCATAGACAGACTTACTAAGCTGGGCATTAATCCCTACGTCACTCGATGGGTTGCCAACCGGCTTACAGACAGAACCCACACTGTAAATGTAGCCAACTCCAAATCCAGCTCCAGACAAGTGACAAGTGGAGTACCTCAGGTTTCAGTCCTGGGACCGCTCTTGTTTGGCATCTACTTCTCTGAAGTACAGGCCAACACTAAGGGACTCTGGCTAACAAAGTTCACAGATGACTGCAAACTGGGAGCCATTATTGAATCCACAATGATGTGGATACTCTACAAAAGGGCCTTACAGAAACAGATGCTTGGTGCCAGAGGCATGGGCTCAAGCTCAATGCCAAGAAATAAGAAGTTATGTACCTACCCATGCGTTCCCCATTAGTATGTCTTTCTAGCCTTCTTTTCTTGCTTGATGGGTTCGAGCCGATCCGGGGCTCTCACTCGGCACTTCTTTAGCTCTTCGACCTTTTTTGAGAACTCCTTTTACCCCCCATATCCATGCAAAGTGGCCCCAGACCCAGATCGTGTTTTGAAAGAAGGTAACACCAAACATAAAATACTTCCCAAAAGGAAGAGAAGACTTACAGAAGAAAAAGGGACCAGGTCTGAATGGTCTTAGTCTTAATGTTTCTTTGTCAGGTCTGTCACAAGGTCAGATGGAGGGAGGGAGGCAGAGAAGAAATAAGAGAAGACAACTAACATGGAAAATTATGGTGGATGCCTAAACTGAGTGTAATTGTAAGTCTGTCAATCTCGCCTATTAGGACGTCCTATGGGACGTCCCTAGCACCTCTTATCCTGGCTCAATGGGACAAAAAAACCTTGAGGGACTGTAGAGCCAACTCTGGCTCTGTCCTGAGGCCAAGTCCAATTTGTAATTTGGGAAACAAAGTGTGGAGGGTGGCAGTAGTGGCAGCTGCACAAAAAAAAAAGAAAGTAGCTTGAAAAAAACTGTAGAAGGTAGCTAGTTTCCTAGTTGAATGTGCTTGGGTTTTGAGCTGTTTTTTCCCCCCTGTATATATAAATTTCAGTGATGACCGAGAAAAGCCATCTGGACAAGTCACTTTGGAAACAGGAAGGCCTTTTTATTATCCACATGAAAACAAAAAGTTGATATTCTATAACACACACCATCTAACAGGGGGAAGGGGGGGGGGGGAATTGAAAGGGAGAAAATAAAACAAGGAGTAAAAAAGGGAGAAAGGGAAAAGGGTAGAAAAAAACTTTAAAACTATCAAAAAAAGAGTTTTGAATTAAAAGGGGCTTAAATATCACAAATGAAAATAACAGCAACTTACCAGGAAAAGAAGACCTCCCCGGCGAAAGCGAGACGAGATCTAGTACTTACCACCCTTGCATCTATGGGATAGGGGCGAGAGGCGAGAAAAGGTAGTAGTTCTAGCTAAAGCAGTGAGTGCAGGAGCCTCGAGGATGCCTCACCCCATCAAGCAAGAATGAAGGCGAGATTGACAACTTAACATTGTATAGTTATCCCCTTTGGGAAAAAACATGTACCCGTGAATTACCACATAGGTGTCAGTACACTAAACACCGAAAGTGTGATAAGACACTTAGGGACATAGGTGGACAGTGGTCTCACCTTCGATAACCACATTGCACAACAATCAGGAAATCCTTCTATGTGGCACACCTCATCACTAAGGGCTTTCCATCCAGAAAACAGGAGGTTATTGTCCCACTGTACTCATCCCTCATTAGACCCATTATAGAATACAATGCCCCATTTGGTATGTACCTCTCAAGACATCTGCAACAACTGGAAAGGCCACAGAAATACCTCACTAAATGAATCACAGGCCTAAAGCAGATGCCTTATGCTGACCACCTTAAAAAACTCCAGCTATACTCTTGTCACATATCGTCTACTCAGAGGCGATCTCTGCTTAACATACAAGGCCATGTCAAACCCAGAGCTGTTGGACATGCTACACTTAAAGAAATCCCAATCCCTCAGAGCCACACGCTCCAGGGATCTAAACCTTGTCATCACAATAAACAAAACAGGCTGGAGGGATAGGTTCCTGACCCAGAGACTCCCCAGACTCTGAATAGACTGCCCATACATGTCAAGCAGAGCACCTCTTTGGCCCTCTTCAAGAGGAATTACTTCCAAAAATGGACCAGCATAATGGTAATTTGGCTAAAAAGCATTTATTCTTGAATCAGGTTACAAACCAAAAACTGTTATTGCATAAATAACAGGCACTACAAGTGACTTTGGTTATTAATCAATCAAGGACTTGAAACTGTATTTGCGTTTACATATGGCGCTACATTCCAGTATGTAATTTAACATAACTCAGATCTGTCAATATTTATATTCTGGTGTATGTTTTTTATTATTCATTTTTTGGGTGTTTAACTTTGTTAACAATCCTGAATTCTGTTATTGCTGTGAGACTATATATTATACAGTTCTGGCAACCAGTCTTATGAATATTTATATTTATTTTTGTTTTGGTTAACAACGAGACAAGGGCTCGGAACTGTATTTGTGTGCATGTATGGCACTATATTTCAGTGTTTCATTCAACACTATTTAGAATTGGTTATTCTGAAGATTCACTTCGTAAGATCTATGATAATCTAATACAAAAAAAGAAAAATGTAGGGGCTTGTAGGAGAGCATATAAAGGCAAAGCTGATGATGATGAAGAACAAATGTTCTTCGTTTCCAAGTATTCAGAATTTTCAAAAATTATAGAAAAAAATTTGAAACAGCTATGGCATGTGATTAGTGATGATGTTTCTATCAGACATTTATTTCCTAAGAGGGTCATTTTTTCATATAGTAGATATAAAAATCTAAAGGAGCTACTGAATAAGAAATTGTTATATTCTTCTGATGGGAATGTTGGAATGTTCAGATGTGGACAATGTTCCATGTGTGAGAAGGTCAGCAACATGCATGGGAAGAAAATTAATGGTAGAAAATACGTAGCTTTTGAAAAATTTGATTGTACGTCTTCTGGGGTAGTGTACATTTTGGGTTGTAATTGTGTGGAACCTATGTGGTATATAGGACAAACAACTAGAAAAGTTAAAGTTCGCATTCTAGAACTTTTGGGGGATATTAGGAGAAAAAATATGGATAGCCCAGTGGCTTTTCATTTTGCCACTATACATAAGTGTGAAATTGATGGATTCAACTTCAGCGTTTTAGCTAGACCACATTCATTAGGAGGGAATTTTAAGAATGAATTGAATAGGTTGGAACATAAGATGATTTTTAACTATCACACTATACATCCTAGAGGGATGAATTTGGATGCTGGAATAGGCTGATAGTATATTATTTTTTTTTCTTTTTATATTTATTGAACAATATCATAGGCCATAATAATATTTATAATAATTATAATGTTGCTAGTAATTAGTATTGTGCTTTATATGTATTTAATATTGTATATTTAATGTACAAATGATAAACTGACATATTGGCAGTATAGAGTATAATATTGGATTTAGAGTATATGTATAAGTAATGTGTTTTCAGCATGGTTTATCAATTTATTAGTTAAAAAATTGAAGTATTTATTGTATTGATATTTTGTGTGTTTGAGCTTTAAGAAAATGCATTTGATGGTTAATTGATTGTGATTAATTGGATGATGTCATTATATATGAGGGATGTAATGTAATTGAAACTGTTCCACTGAAGGCGAACTGCCGAGGTACCAGAACGTTTGGATTATTAAATGTAATTTATACATCCTGAAAGCTGATTTTTTCCTTCCTTCCATTTTCGTGGGTGTTTTTTGGATTGGAAGAGTTGTGTGCTGGTGTGTTTTTTTCATGAGTGTCAAAGAAGGCAGGAGTGTAGCATTGAATTGAGAGAGATGTCAACAGTTAATATGATACACTGACCCCATGTAGAAAATGGGAAAAAGGGGGTTGATGATGATGATGACATTCTTCTTCTTTTGAAGTCACTTTGGTTCAATATGCAGATGACTACTATCATATGTTCCTCAAACACCTTGATTCACCTCCAAGAAATCACTCAACAATCTATCTCCATTGAAGCTTGGCTTACAACAGCACAACTCCTACTCAACCTCCAAAAAACAAACTCCTACTCTTTACCCCCAAAACAGAAACCTCTAACAAAGCATCTTTCAAAATCTTTTCGGCAAGTGCCACTGAAATTGAATGAGTCCACCATACTAAACTATTACGAGTCATAATGGATGATAATCTTACATATGACTTCCACATCCAAAGCAATATCAAGAAAACCCATGAAAAACGAAGCATGCTATACAGAAACAAACATGTTCTGAGTACACCCACAAAATTACTCTGGCCAAAACCTACCTTCTGCCCTCCCTACTCTATGGAGCACCAATTCTAACTAATTTACAACCCTCCATAAAAACAAACTTGAAAGCTGCTACAACAAAATTGCCAAGTTTTCTACTAATTCATCCTCCTTTACCCATCACTGTAAAGTTCTGCATAGCCTTAGCTGTCTGGAACTCCCCCTCCAGCTCTCCTACACTCATCTTATAACAATGCATAAAATCATACACAAACCATTACCCTGCCCAGCTCTTACCCCTTAAATCAAAATGTATTTTCCAAACATAACTCTTAGATTGGAAGATAAACAATTTCTCACCATAAATAAATCAGATAAATCCCCTGGATGAAGCCTACAGTTGTATTCAGTTGCAAAAAAATGGAACTCCTTACCTCTGATGATCAGAGCTATTGCTAACCTCCCCACCTTTAAATGCTCCCTAAAACAATACCTTACAAAATCCTGGACCTGCTCCTGTGGCAATCCTGGCTGAACTCACTATATTTCACTCACCCCCTTCACAACCCTCTCCAGCCTCCTACTCTACTCTTTTTTGTTTTCCCCACTAGCTTACCTCATTTAATTCATTGCTGTAGATCTTTCCTCCCTACTCACCTAAGTTACCCGAAGACACCCCATCCTGCTCTTCTTATAATCTCTTTCTCTCCATCTTTCTTCCTTTTTCCTTCTATAACCATAATATGAACACCTTTTTCAAACTAAGACATCACTCAATTTCACCTCACTGTCTCTAATCACGTAATCTGTAATATCTCTTTAATTATCTTATTAGAATTGTCTCAGATCTCATTTATCATATACTAATCTATATAACAATATGACTATTGAGTTTTTCCTCACATATTCTCTTCACCTCATGTTATTGGTTTTCATTATACTCTGCTATGAAATATATGTTCTATGTTTTTCTCATTACAACATTTTTTCACTCATGTTTTTTAGTGTAAAATGATATTTTGTGCTTGAAAATATCTGCACTTGTTTTTTGAAATATTGTGGTTGTGGAGCTTTTCTCCCATTGCCTCTGCTGAAAATGTGCACTTTCTGGCCAGTCGGACTCTTCTAGTAAACAAATGTGAAATAAATAATAAATGAATAATGAGGGGAGGGCCAATCCGGTACTTCAGTGGAATGCAGTTACTCCACCCCCCCACAGATGGTTTACCACCAAAAATAATCAATGCGGTAGAATCTTTATGGATATAAAGACAAGGTCTTTGAAATCTAAATACTTGACATGAGTCACACCATTTAATTGTATTGTTACGGGCTTTTATTGCCTTTCCAGGGAATTGTTACACTGCTAGATTAAAATATGATAAAGTGTTAATTTAGCTTCATCTTCAGCAGTAAAAAGCATGTGGGTATGGTTGGGGGTGTCCCTTCAGCAGATTCAACACTGCAGTACAAAACACACTAATACAAAAAAGAGGGAAAACAATTAAGTTTAGTTTGATTCTTCAAAACGGCCTTGCATAGATTTTAGTAGAAGGCATTTTTTTCTTTTGTACTCTTGTAACTTGAGGTGAAATTCAAAAGTTCCTTTGGTAGTCTGATTATGTTAACATTTGCAGCAGCAATTGTCAGACATACTATGTGCTCAGGACACTTACTGAAGAGTGAAACATTTCGATGGAGAGGAGTTCATGTGGGCCATGGGGTAGAGAAGTTTACTTATTTAATGTATTTATTTATTAATTGATTATTTAGTTGATTACCAGGAGAATCCAACTGGGTAGGAGCGGCAGAGGCCCAGGGAAAAAAAATCTGTACATATTCTATATTTGTAATAATGAAATTAATAATATTCTGTATGTCTGCTGTTATTCGCCATAATGACCTGCATCCAAATTCCCCACTGTCTCCTTATTTCTTTAATCCCCCCATCCACTTAATCATCACCCCTTCTCCCACTTTGAATTGCAGCTTTCTGCTTGCGTTATATATAAGAGCCTTAACTGTTTAGCTTGAAAATATCCCTTCAAATCAGATAGTCCTATACCACCTTATTCTATTGGAAGGATCGGCTTATCCCACTTGAATCTTGCCCTCTTCCCCTAACAAATAAAGTCCTTCAGCTCTTCATTAATTACTATCCACAACCTTTCTGCTGGTTAATAAAAATATATCTGACCTGTGTATAAAACTAAAGGGACTAAAAACATTTTACTGCTTGTATCCTGCTATCCATATCCATAGACAAGAGTTTCCAGATTCTCACTTTTTCTGTTATCTTTTGTTTAGTCTCATCCCACATATCATTAGCTGCCATAACAGAATCCTTTTAACTCATACTCCTAAATACTTCATTTTATCATGACACATAAATATGGGTATTGCTGAACCAATTCATGTGTGGGTGCATAGTTTACAGCTATAGCCTTTGCTTATCTTTATTCATTTTATATTCCAAAAAAAACTAAAATTGTCTCAGAAAGTTTCACAGCACAGAGATGTCCTTTTCCAGCTTTATCAGATACAAAGTAATATTGTCTTCAAATAAAACCGACTTTTCTTGATTATGCTACCAATTGTATCATTGAATTTATGAGCCCCTTATCTTCTTTGCCAATGGTTTGAAATATAACACAAATAACAAAGCTGAAAGAGGACACCCCTGCCTGGTTCCTCAGTTCAGATACAACTTAACATAGAAGAACCCTCCAGCTTTGTGTTTTGCCTTCAATCCCTAATATATCCTCCTAACTAACCTTATTATTGTATCAGGGAATGCAAATGCTTCCATTGCCCTACTCATAAAACCCAAGTTTACTCTGTTAAATGCTTTCCCTGCATCAAGACTCACCAACAACAGCATTATTTTCTTACATTTCACTTCTCTCTGGACCATCACTGTTCTATTAATATTGTCAAATGTTTGCCTCCCCTCTACAAAACCACACTGAACAATATCTTATCAATTTTGGCAACATCTTTGCTATTTTTTTAGCTAGTACAGTGTTTTAAAATTGAAACGGGCCTGTATGAAGCTGGATCTGATGGGTCTTTGCCATTTTTAGGTATTATAGCCACCACAGCATGGCGTAAGTAAAGCAGGCTCCCGTGCCTTATGGTTCAGTTCTCTGATTCAGACCTTGTGTAGTATGGTGATTCACAAACAGACATACTCATAAGGTCAAAATAAAACAGCAAAGATGTAATGCAGTTATAGCCATGCACAGCTGCTGCTGTGAGTAGGCATATCCAAGCAGGTTACAGCATGTTACAGCAAAATAGGTCCACTGTAATACTCCTCACTCTGTGCAGACTGCCACTTGTATAGTGTGTGTGCATGCATTTGTTAACGTACAGGTCTAACTGCCTGTGATAGGATCTCATTGGGAGTGCGTATTTCTGTGTGCAGTGTGTATGCACGTATAACCTGGTGTATGTACATGTCATAGTATGGGTTGGGTCCATATCCTGTGCTATGCACAGGGTGTCAATAAGTAATCGTGCTTTTAGTCATTTACTAACAATTTGTAAAAATGTTTGTCACATTTCTGTGCTTTTTAAAGGATGGAAACTACCATTTAAATTATACACAGCAAGCAGTTACATGGTTTATAAGCTGTCTATAAGCAAATGGGAGTATGGTCACTAATTCACTGCTTGTAAGCTGACAAACCTTAGGAGTGTGTGTGTACGTACATGCCTGCTCTACAGGTTTGTGCAAGTGGGTAGGGCTCTCACCTGAACAGTTGTTTAAACAGAATGTGTTATCATCATCCTTTGCACTCCTTGTGAGTTGGACATTGGTCAACATGGTGCCCATTCATAAGGGGTGACGGACACTATTCAAGGTCAAGAACACTGCTTCTTTGGGGTTGGATAACATACTAGGCTGCTTACTAGCCAGCCTGAAAAAGGATCTGTCAAACCACCCTTTAGAGGCTATTCAATGTCAGCCTCCAAACAGGCTTTGTGGTGGAAGAATAAAGGACAACAACTGTTATTCTTTAGCACAAAGGTGGGGCTTCAATACACCTGGGAAGTTACAGACCCATAAGTCTGATCAGCCTCATCTGTAAAGCCATGGAAAGGATAGTTTAGAATTAATAAATCAGGACATAGGTAACCTACAAATGCCTGACCTAAGGTAGTTTACATTTGTTTAGGGCAAATTCTGCCTACTTAACCTGATTGATTTCTTTGAGAAAGTTACTGATGCAATAGATGAGGGTAAAACAGTATACATTGCATAACTAGACCTCACAAAGGTGTTTGACACTATCCCACACTTGGGTATCATTGATATACTATCCCAGTTAAATGCTAATCCCTGTGTAACTCACTGAATAGCAAATTGGTTCACAAAATCCAGGAAATTAGTGTGGACTGCCCTACCTCCTTCAAAAGACCTTAAACTAGCAATGTGATCCACAGTTCAGTCCTTGGGCCCCATCTCTTTGGCATTTACTTCTCGGAGGTCAAAGGGTTCTTGGCTGACCATGTTTGCAGATGACTAAACTTGATGCCACTATAAACTCCCTAGACGATACCACTATCCTTCAAGAGGGCCTTTCCCAAACCAATAGCTTGCATCAAAATCATGGACTAAAGCTGAATGCCAAGAAATGTATAATAGTATCCTTCAGCGAACAAGAAGTCCTTTAGAACTATCACACTGTCAACACACCTCTGGAAATTGATCCAGTAGTTAGGGACCATGGAACCTACATGGACTACTAACTGTCTTTTGATCACCATGTATCCACTATTGTAGGAAAGTGCCATTTCATTGCACAGCTTATTACAAAGAGGATGGCATACAGGTCCAGAGATGTGATCATTCCACTATATTCCACACTCATCAGGCTACTCATTTAGTATAATGCCCCCTTTGGTATTAACCTGCCTAAACATTTGACAAAATTCAAATGCCTACAGTTCTTTTTTTTACTAAGGAAATCAAGGGCCTAAATCATGAAAACTATACAGACCATCTCAAAGCTTTGACCCTCTTCTCAGTGTCATACAGGCTACTGGGAGGTAACCTCTGCTTTGAGTACAGAGCCTCAGCAGACATTATCCTGTTAGACCTACTGCATATTCACAAGTTGAGGGGCATAAACATCAATTCAAGAAATCTAAATCTCTTTTGCAACAAAAACAGAACATGTTGGAGGGAGAGACATGCATCGCAGAGAATACTACTTCTTTGGAATCATCTTCCTCTCCACATAAAGCAAAGTACTTCTCTTACATCATTCATAAATAATCTAGATAAATGGATGGGTAACAGAAAATATACCACTGGTTTATCACCCTTGTCCCACATGGATAGCGGAAACATGTAAATGTGTTGTTCATCTCTGCTTAAAATATAGTGGCTAAAAACTTCATGGGAATGTATAGCTTGACTTCTAAAGATCCTCACTGATCAATAGCCTAGTAAGCGGCTATGAACTTAAGAGTGTGGTTGACGGAATCAATAATTATAGGCCAATCAACTTAACTTTCTTTATTGTAAGTGTTTTGCCTTCTAGATACGTGAAAGTTTATTAGGTTTCATTAATTTATTTTATTTATTTTATTTTACATTTGTTGACCGGGATAGTCCATCTGTGTGAGTACCCATTTTCAGCAGAGGCCTGGGGAGAAAAGCTCCAAAAAAACAAGAACGACATTGAAAGGTACAGTGTCAGTTTTACATAGACTTTAACAGAAATATTTAGAGACAACAAAGAATGTACAATATACAATAGGCACTTTAGTGAAAAGGAGAAAGTTATTACAATATATTAAAGTCGTATATATCTATTTTTTTTTGAGGGCAGGGGTCTATCTTTAGTTGATCATTTGAGTATACTTTAATACTTGTACATATATTAATGATTTATATCAACATGGATTTACCAAAAACAGATCCATTTACCAATCATGTAAAACTGCATGAATCTGTTAGTAAAAGCCTGGACTTAGGCATTGGGGTTTGAGATGTATATTTGGACTTGTCAAAAGTTTTTGATAATCCACTGCATGGTGTCACTACTACCTCACTGAACCAACTTTTCATTAACCTATATTAATAAGTGGGTCCACAACAGGCTAAGTGATAGCTCCCAGACACTGATGATTAAACTCAATACTCAGTGTGAGCACAGATTAAAGCTGGAGTCCCTCAGGAATCTGTACAGGGTTCTGTCCTGTTTAATATGGTGTTTTCTTAAATTCCATATTATTCTTATTGGGTTACAAAGTATACTGATGGCATTAAAACAGCGACACACATAACCAAAACAAGTGATACTGACAATTTCAACAACTATCTTAATAGAAACAACACAGATTACATATTAAACAGAATAAATAGGGAATGTTATTCTTTGGTAAACCCTCAAAAAAGATTGGTATAAATTTGCGCAATTCCAATTTAAAAGAACAGAATCAGTACAGTGTAAAAACTGTCTTTAGGTGATTTGGTCATGTTGACTTATAGGACCAAAAATGGGCATTGGTATTTGTCAGTGATAACTGGGTTGAGGACCGGGCCTACTCCAACCTATTTCAGAGACCCATGCTAACAATGAGGGGTCAAGCTGCCCCTACTAGCCAGTTTGTGCACATCAAAAAGCCCAGTAGCCTTGAGTCAATAAGCTATTAGTTGGTTGGAGTCCAGTTGTCCAGCTTGGGTAACCTGGGATAGCTCTGCTGAGCGAAAGCTGGACGTAAAACCAATCAACCTGCAAAACATGAACTAAGGATTGCTACACTCAATATATGTTCATTAACAAGAAGGAGCTTGTGAGTGGATGGCACGATGGTAAGAAGGAGGTTGGACATCCTCTGTATACAGAAGACAAGATGGAAGGGCAGTACAGGAAAGTCACTTGGCTTAAGATCCAGATTCTACTACTTAGTAAGAGGAGGAGGACATACTAGAAATGGTGTGGGAATTGTGGCGAGGGTAAGACTTCAGAAGACAGTGAGGGATGCCATCAGAATTAGTGACAGATTCATCATAATCTCAACCTATGCCCCACAGCAGGATTATGATAGGAGAAAAAAGAGAGTGTATTCAGGCAGCAGCTGCGGGATCTACTAGATAAAGTAGGTCAACATGAGTTGGTTTTGGGGCCTGAATGCACATATCAGGACAGACAGACAGAACAGGATATGAAGACTGCCCAGGTACACATGCATAAGGCAACAGGACTAAAGAAGGAGAGACATTCTAGACTTCTGCCTGGCAAATGGTTTGATGGTGGTCAACACGTGTTTTGGCAGAAGAGACAGTCCCAAAATTACATACGAGAGTAGCCAACATGCAACTCAGGTAGACTTTCTCCTAGTAAGGATAGAGCACTGAGGTAGAATCAGCTACTGCAAAGTCGTCCCTAGTGAAACAATCAGCCCACAGCATAAATCACTAGTTGCCACAATCAGCTGCAAGCAGTGGTCAGAGTAGGATCTAAAGTCAACCGTGACTAGGTTGAAGACCTGTAAATTCACTGGAGAGAACGCGCAAAAGTTCAAGGACATACAGAAAGCTCTAGCAGCGCAGGAAGAAGAAGAAATACGTGAAGCTGAAGAACAATTCCAGCACCTCAAAACAGCATGTGTGAGGACTATAGGACAGCTATGCAGCCAAACCAGGTATGGAAATAAGGTACATAAAGAAAGTCTAGAAAGTCATCAAAAGAAAGGAGCACAGGAAAAAGTGGGGACCAGACTAAGAAGAAATACTGACTGGCTAAGAAACAGGTTATGAGAGCAGATACAATAGTGAAGAGCAAGGTATCACAGGCACTCTATCAAATTCTGGAAAGTGACTCAGTAGGTGACAAAAATAAATTTGTCAGGTTGCAACACAAAGACAGAAAGGTAAGGAAGACAGTCAACAGACACCTTCATAAGGAATGACTGCAACAACCTGCTCACCAGTGCACAGGATCTCAAAGGCACATGGAAAGAATACTTCCAGCAGCTTCTGAATGACGCAAACCCTACAGAATCTGTACTGCCCCAGTCACAACCTATAATGAAAAAAGAAGAGGATCCCTCCCTAAAAGAAGTAAAATGAAGTCAGGGAAAGCAGCAGTCTCAGATGAGGTCACAGCAGATATGATCAAGATGTTGGGTGAGATAGGGGAGAAATGGTTCTTAAGGGCATCATAAAAGTATATAGAGAAAGGCGCATCCCAAATGACTTGAGAAAAAGCATGCTAGTCCCATTGTGCAAGAATTAGAAGTTATGCACCTACCATAACGTTCCATGTTAGTTGTCTTCTCTCGCCTTCTTTCTTGCTGGATGGGTTCGGAGCCGATCCTCGGCTCCGATTCGGCACTTGCTAAGCTTGAGAACTCCTTTTACCAGCTCGAGGCAACCCTATATCCCATGATGCAAGGCGAGACTACCTCAGATCTCGTTTGGTAGCTATAGAACCCTGCTAATAATACTAATCCCAAAGGAAGAGCAAAAACTAGCCTAGAAGAACTAGGCAAAAGTTCTTAAGATATACTCTCTCTAATGAAGACTCAGGAGAGTGAAATCTGAGAAAGAGAAGTCCTTCAAGATCTGTCCAGGCCAGGGGGAAGGAGGGAGGGGCTTAAGAAAGAAGGCGAGAGAAGACAACTAACATGGAACGTTATGGTAGGTACATAACTTCTAAATGTTAAGTTGTCAATCTCGCCTTCATTCTTGCTGGATGGGACCGCGTCCCTAGCACCTGTATCCCGGGTGGCTCAATGGAACAGACTCTTGAGTATTGTGGAACCAAAACTGGCTCTGTCCCTGGAGGCCAAATCTAATTTATAATGAGAGACAAAGGTATGAGGAGTGGCCCAAGTAGCTGCTGCACAAATGGTATCAATGGGTAGCCTATCCTGAAAAGCTGTAGAAGTGGATAGGCTCCTGGTTGAATGTGCTTTCGGTTTTGAGGGTAGTTGCTTGCCTCTGAGCGAATACACATAAGAAATGGTGGAAGACAACCATCTGGATAAGGTCACTTTCGACACTGGGAGACCTTTCCTGTTTTCTGCATAGGAAACAAATAATTGATCCGATTTCCTGAATTGTTTAGTTCTATGCAAATAATATCTGAGCTGACGATGGACATCCAAAAAATGAAGTTTTTGTTCAGCTCTGTCAGAATAATTAGGGAAAAAAACTGGTAGATCGATGGATTGATTAATATTAGTCTGAGAAACGACTTTGGGCAGAAAAGATGGATTTGTTCTCAAGGATACCCTGTCCTTGTGAAAGACTAAGTATGGGGAACGGATGCAGAGAGCTTGAAGTTCAGATACCCTCCTTGCTGAAGTGACAGCCAGTAAGAATATTGTTTTCCAGGTCAGCAACTTCAAGGAGCATGAAGCAGACGGTTCGAAGGGGGGTAAAATCAAGGATGCTAACATTAAATTCAGATCCCATTGTGGAGGAGGATGTTTTATTGGAGGCTTTAGGAGAAAAACTCCTCTCAGAAAGGCTTTGCATAGTCTATGTGACATAATGTTATGATCTTGCAAGCCAACATGATATTTAGAAATTGCCGCCAGTTGAACTTTAACTGTTGATGAAGAAGATCCTGACTGAAAAACTTCAGCCAGAAAATCTAAAATTGAATGCACAGGTGCAGTAAAAGGATCAATGTGCCTGGAGTTTGCCCATAGGGAAAACGTCGCCACTTGCTAGCGTAAACCGTTCTGGTGGACGACTTCAAGGAAGCTATTAAGATATCTCTGACAGGATCAGAGATCATAGGAAGCCTGGCTAGGGAAGGAAGTGGAGCAACCAAGCAGTGAGGTTGAGAGAACGAATGGCCCGGTGCTGTTGACCCGTTTGGTGGATCAGAAGATCCGGAACTGGGTCCAGATGCCAAGGCTGCACCAGGAGGTGACGATGTAGGGTCGGAAACCAAATTTGTCGAGGCCAGTAAGGGGCAATGAGAATCAACTTGGCTCTCAAAACGGTAGCTTACTGAATGACCTGTGGAATTAAGGGGAAAGCGTACAGAAGTCCCTGGGGCCAATCCTGGGTTAGAGAGTCTCTCAGGGGTTGGCCTGGTAGGGGAAAGAGGGTGAAGAAGTCTGGGCATTTGCTGTTTTGGGGCGTAGCAAAAAGGTCGCAGCAAGGGGTGCCCCACTTCAGAAAAATCTCGTCCACTACTGATTGATTGAGAGACCACTCGTGAGGCATGAGAATGGCTCTGCTCAGTCTGTCCGCTAAGAGGTTGGACCTGCCGGGGATGTGCGTTGCTATCAGAAACCGATGAGAGGAGATTGCCCATTGCCAAAGTCTGAGAGCTTCTCGACACAAAGGATAGGACCTGGTCCTGCCCTGTTTGTTGATGTACCAGACTACAGACATGTTGTCCGTTTGAACTGCAATAGTCCCCGAGGGAAGAAAGTCGTTGAGGGCTTGCAACGTTAAAAGCACCGCTCTCATCTCCAGGACATTTATGTGCAGATGGTATTCCATGGGTTGCCAAGTCCCGTGGACCATCCTGCCCTGATAATGCCCCCCCACCCGATCAGAGAGGCATCCGTAGTGACCGTGGCAACCGGAGATGGGGGAACAAATGGTCGGCCCTGATGAAGCAGAGGGGAAGATGTCCACCAGGTTAGATGAGTCCTGCACGATTGTGTAACCAAGATTTCGTGCCTCATGGGTAGGTTCTGGAACGACCACTGAGTGAATAACATCCACTGCAGAAGACGCATGTGGAAGCGAGCTAATGGTAGAAGTACAATGGCCGCAGCCATAAGACCTAGAACCTTGAGAACCAATCTGGCTTTGACTTTGTTGCTCAGTAAAATGATCTGAATGTATTTTTGGATGTCCAGAATTCTCTGATTTGTTAGTCTGGCTAACATACTGACGGTGTTTAGTTCTGCGCCTATAAAGGTGATAGATTGGCAAGGCAGCAGAGAAGATTTTTCGAAATTCACTGATATTCCCAACTTTTTGCAAAGCTGCAGAGTGTAGTCTCTGCTCTGAAGAAGCTGATGCTTGGTGGTGGTGGAGAGGAGCCAGTCGTCCAAATAAGGAAACACCTGGAATCCTTGACGTCTCAGATGAGCCGTAACCACTGCCATGCATTTGGTAAACACTCTGGGGGCTGAAGTGAGGCCAAAGGGCAGGGCTCTGAATTGATAATGACTGGTCCCTAGCCGAAAGCGGAGAAACCTCCTGGAGTGTCTGTGTATCTTTATGTGATAGTACGCGTCCTGAAGGTCTATCGAGCACATCCAGTTGTCCTTGCCCAAAAAAGGCAGAATGGACTGAAGCATGACCATCCGGAATCTTGCCTTCTTGACAAATCTGTTCAGATTGCTCAGGTCTAAAATCGGTCTCCAATCTCCTGTCCTTTTGGGGACCAAAAAGAATCTTGAGTAGACGCTGGATCCTACTTGGTCTGCTGGAATAGTCTGGACGGCTCTTTTTTCTAGGAGCTTTGAAACCTCCTGTTTTGCCAAATCCCTTTGACCAGGTGAGATGTCTGGAAGGGATTGGTGAGGTGCAGGATACCTTCAAGGGATTTTGTAACCCTCGGATATGATCGACTGTACCCACATGTCTTGTGAGAGGGAACGCCAGGCTACTGGGTACAGCGATATCCTTCCCCCGACTGCCTCCAAGGGTGGACAGTCGGGCAACACCTCAGGGATGCTGAAAGGGTTTGTCAGGAAGAGGCTCCCTGCTACCCTGATTCTGGGGACCCCCCCTGCCTCTAGGGTGGCATCTATTATTCTTACCCCCTCTGCCTCTGGGGGTAAACTGACCACGTGTGTCCAGCGCAACTCCTTGGGCTTTACGGAACCACATCTTTCCTCCTTTCTGACCCTTGGGATAGGGTCTAGAAGGAGTGGAAAAATGGACTCCTACGGCAGAAAGTGTTTTGCCATCTTACTCACACCTGGTCAAGGTTTCCTTCACCTGAGGTCCGAACAAAGCCGAACCGTCAAAGGGGGTATTGGTGAAGGACGCCTTAAAGGGGTCCGCGAAATTACAAAGCCGCATCCAGGCCTGACATCTAAGAGCCACTCCTGTGCCTGCGTCTCTGCTCGCTCCATCGGCCGCATAGGATATGAGCCGCATGGAGGAGTTGGTTAAAGAATTTAGGATTGCTAGCTGTGAGGCAATCTTGTCTTGAGCTCCAGCAGCTGAAGGATCCTGAACCACTTCACCTAGTTCCTTGAGAATATCTCTCTGAAGTCTGGTGAAATGACAAAGGTAGTTCAGCGAACGCATAGCAAAGGTCGCTGAAGAAAACATCCGCTTGCCATACCTATCCATGGTCCTAGAGTCTTTGTTAGGAGGATGGACAGGCACGGAAGGATCCACAAGTTCCTTCTTGGTGGCCGCCACCACCATAGCATCCACAGAGACGCCCTTAGAAAGAAACTGCTTGTCTGAAGGGGCCGTAATAAATTTGGATGGCCTCCTGGGAACAGGTTCCACAGAATCCGGGGCTGCCCACGCCTTCCCAGCCACTACCTGCATGAGTGGGTCGAAAGGTGGAGACACCCAGGAGGTGGAGGGTCGGGATCCAAAAGCCTCCAGGTATACCGACTCATCCTCGGAGGGGTCAATGGAAGGCCAGTTCCCCCTCTGTTTGAGGAGTTCCAGGATGTCTGAAAAGGAGACATCCTCAGAGGGGGACCGAGGGGAACCCTCCGACTCATCTAAGTTGGTATCTGATGCTGTAGACTCAGGGGAGTCTGTGTGTTTCCTCTTACACGTCCTCTTGTGCGGGGGTTCCCCTGCGGGATCAGGAGAAACCTCGAAAGAGGAAGTTATTCCCAATGGGGAAACCTGGGGCGATGGATCCCTGGGCCTGGGAGCAAGAGGCTGGCAAGAGACATCAATAGGCACCGAAGAGGGAGGAGCTAAAGGAATGGACCATTGACCTGGCTCAGGTGCCAGGACACTCCTCATCACCTCAAAGGCTCCCCTCCCAGGGAGACTAGAATACTCCCGTTCCGAAGAAACAGGAATTCCCGGCTCCACTGAGACAGAAGGCTCCGAGGCCGATGTCGGTGCTGAGCTTACCAAAGCGAAGCCCGAGAGGGAGGCGGGGTCGGACAAGGGTCGATGCCACTAGCCCCTCGGAGCCGACCAGGGAAACTCGATGACCGGATCCCTCCAAGGAAGGTCTCATGGAGGAGATCGGAGCCGAAGATGACGGAGCCGAAAGGGGATGTATCGGCTCCGGCGTCGACACGGTCACTGTCCCGAGAAGCTCCGGCTCTGAACTCTGAAGGAGAGTCAGAGGAGGAAGTTCAAGGGGAAGAGCAATAGCCGAAGTCTGCTGAGACGGGCTATGGAGCATTTGGGCTAGTGCCTGTGACTTCAACAGCCTGCTTACCACCCTCTCTAAATCGTGGTCAGACAGCCTGGAAGATCTCGAAGATCGGCTCCGATGACTCCGTTCCGATAAAAGAGGAGACCTCGGAGCCGAGTGAATCGACTCCAGAGAAGGGGACCGAGATCTCTTCTTGGACGAAGCCATCGGATCCGACGTCCTCTGGGTTCCAGATGGAGCCGAAGACTTTTCGGCTCTGATACTGGATAACACGTTGGCACCAGCCGGTGCCGACAAAGCAACTGGAGACTGTGTGTCGGAGCCGGTAGGAACCGACACTACCACCTCAGAGGAAGAAACATCGGCTCCAGCCGGAGCCGATCTCGACTCCGAAGGAGTCGGAGCCACCGGGGAAGGCTTAACCACTGTAGCCTGAACCTTAGGTGGCTTGGAAGGTTTACCCGACCCAGTCTTTGTCGGTGAACCTTCTGGCTTTAATAAGCCACGAAGGATCAACTTGTTCCTCCTCTCCTGCAGGACTCTCTGGCTAAAAGAATGGCATATAGCACAGGAGTCCTGCAGGTGTAAAGGCCCCAGGCAGTAAACACAAGAAGTGAGACAGTCTGTCAGAGACATCTTCTGACAGCACGAGTCACACTTCTTGAAGCCTGAGACCTTTCCTTCCCTAGACATAGTCTAAGAAACACAATAACACACACACTGAACAAGTCACACAATTAATCCCAAAACACACACACACTGACAGGGATTAAAGGACAGGGAGGCTTAGGCCTAACTGAATTAACTTTAACTATTAAATACTAACCAAAAGGGGAATATAGGGTGGGCACTAGAATATAATACACACTATCTGTAATATTAACAAAATATAAGAAAAAAAGGAAGGGAAACCCCTGAATAAACTGTTTGAACTATTAAACTCACCTGAGCTGGCAAAAAAGAGACCTCTTCGCGAAGCGGCAAACGAGATCTGAGGTAGTCTCGCCTTGCATCATGGGATATAGGGTTGCCTCGAGCTGGTAAAAGGAGTTCTCAAGCTTAGCAAGTGCCGAGTCGGAGCCGAGGATCGACTCCGAACCCATCCAGCAAGAATGAAGGCGAGATTGACAACTTAACATCAAAAGGGACATTCACAACTGTGGCAGAATAGAGGTATCAAACTTCTGTCACACTGCATGAAAGTTCTGGAGAGGGTGACTGATAAAAGAATATGCACACTACTACAAAGTAAGATAGAAGGTGATTAGTTCAGATGCATATCAAAATCCTGCTCAACCTACCCTTTGAGCCAGCCTGTGTGTGTTACATAAATCTTGAGTGCTACCCACTTCTCTGCTTTTACACATGTAATATAAACATACAAATTTGAATGCATTTGCTATCACACAAAATATAATACCTAAAATGTGATGACATTTCTGTTTTACTTCATTGGCATATATTAAACTTAATTAATTGTTTTCTGCATCTAAAAGTACAATAAACAATTGGCTGTGTGCTTCCTGTAAGCCTTTTGCATACCACAGGGGTAGAAGTCCATTACTTTGGGAAACAATGCACTACAGTAACATAACTGCTCTGACAATAACTAGTTATGAATCATACCCCAGGTGTCAGTTAATGGCCACTACCTGCACTGGCACCCTCAATTCAAATTTTATTTAATTTTTAATTTATTTAGTTATTTTACATTTGCTGACTGAGATAATCCGACTGAGCTGAATAGCCCTTTTCAGCGGAGGCCTGGGGAGGAAACCTCCACAACCATTGCAATAAAGGTTATGCATAAGTAATTAACAAGTTTTACAGAAAATACATTTTTACAATAAAAGTAAATAAAATTATAATAAAAGGTATAATAAGAAAGCAATATATAACAGTATGTAACAGTGCTGATAAAAGTATAATAAAGAAGCAGTATATAACAATATATAACAGTGTAGATACAATCTTATCAATCGAGGAAGATGAGGAGGAAACATAGTAACGTTTTGGTGTTGCTGAGGAAGAGAGATGAGGGATGTGAATTATTAATAGTAGTGTAAGGAGGTAACAGTTCTAGAAAGACACCAGGTATCAGAGAGCTAAGGAACTCACAATGAAATCAAAATGAAATCACAATGGACGTTCACTTCTTCTAGTACAAGTTCAAAAGCTAAGGATGGTGAATTCAGATGAGTTCTACACAGACCTACAAATGTTCCTTTCTGGGCAGCTGTAAAGTCATACATATATTTCTATAGAAGATTAAATGCTATATAGTCTGTTGTAGGAAAAATGTATGCATTCTTTTATATTCAAAAGTTTTTTATAGAGCATGGTTTACATCCCTTCTTACAATACAGAAGTATCCCTCTTCAAATATGTAATGATCTAGTTTATTAAAAAGGAGCAGAGATTGTAATTCCCCATGGTACTGAAAGACAGGAGGTATGTTTGGATATATTGAGACTACTAAGCAAATTTTCAAAGACATGTTGAAAGTAACTTGCTGATCTATGTCTCATTACAGTGAGGTGAGTAGCTTTAAAGGTGCCATTGAAATAAATAAAACAGTGTGAAATAAATTTTCTTTTAATATTAATGGGAAGCTCTGTGGCAACCATAAACACAAAGGAGTTTGAATTTACACATCTTTAAACTTTAAATATGTATACTGAAAACTTTTTATATCAGAAACATTTACATGAAGCCATTAAATAAAAAGTAAGCTTTTTAGGCATGAATGAATGTAAGATGAATGCATTAAAGATCCCACACTACTTACTGAAAAAAGAAAAAGGCAATTTCTGCAATGCCCTGGACAAATTTCCATTAGTAAGTATCAATACCATATCAGGTATCACCCGAAAATAATCTATACCTACAGGAACTAACCCACTAAAAAAAAAAGAAACTCAGAAAACATGCAAGTCAAAATTAAAGCTGTTTGCAGCTGTGCATTGTTTCAAGTTTATTTGTTGTTTTGGCTTCTAAACATTACCTGTTTTGACTGGTTTAAATTTCCAGCAGGCAAACTGACCATGTGTTAATGGTGCTAACGCAGACTGTGAAAAAAATACTGTAGAAAATATCATTCCTAGGGGAGAAGTCATCTGCCCTTTGCAGTGCAAACCTTCTTTGGGAACAACATGTAGCACTTTAGACACCAGCCTTTGCTAGATAGATGCAAACACTGGAATGGTTTCAGTTCCAGTCCTGCTTCATTAACTACATCAGTGGGAACTGTAGAGTGAGACACACTAACAGTGCCCCTGGAATCTGACATGGCAAATGTATATCAGTCCTTTGGATCTATATTGTTCTTTGAGGCTTCGGCACAATCTGTCAGAAGGCAATACAAAGACATTAGGACAGAAAATGAGATTGTAGAAAAGATGGAAAATACAAGGGTGGGGCTATGGAGGGTAACTGCAGATGGTAGCAGCTAGAGGCAAAATAAAATAAAATAAAATAAATACAAAAAAGTACAAGACTATACCACACAACTTTTTTCAAATCATTTTAATACTTCCTTTGCTGATTCCATGACTTACTGCTACTGAATACTGCTGTCATCCCAGACGTTTGATGTTGTAATGTCAGAAAATTATGAATAAAAGTACTCTGGACATATTGTGAACTGTTCTTTTTTTTTGCTTTGTTTTCATCCACTCTTTCACTGATCATCTGTATCTCCCTCCTGAGCATCCAACTGAGTCATTTATTTCCAGTTGGTGACAGCTCTACAACTCATTCATTTTAATGGAGTAAGGGTCAGGTGGACAGGGAGTGTCCATACGAATAATACTGACAGACTTATTCTAAAAAAAAGTAATCACTGCCCACAATACAGTATAGTAAACTCTCAGTTAACCAGCACCCATGGGGATTGGTAGATGCTGGATAAGTGTAGTTTCTGGTTGCTTGAGAGTCACTATTAAAAACAGACCTGACAAATACCTGTACTATACTATACCATACCATAAACACTGTATCAATTTGATTTTAATATTGAAATACAGTAATTAAAAGCCTGGCTGGAATAATAATATTTTAAACTTATATTTCCGCTAGAAAGTGTGGCGCGTGGAATGGTTTTCAGTGATATGCTGAGTGGATTGGAATTGAATGAACTGAATAGGGAGAGAGTGAATGCATGTATGAAAGCAGAAGCAACTGTGTGTGAGAGATCTGAGAGATGTATGAAAGCTGATGAGAGTGTGTGTGAGTGTGTGTGTGAGAGATCGGACAGAGGAGTGAGTGAATGCATGTATGAAAGCAGAACCGAACGTGTGTGAGAGATTGGAGATGTATGAAAGCTGAAGAGTATGTGTGAGAGATCGGAGAGATAAAGAGCTAGTGAATGCATGTACGAAAGCTGAACAGACTGTGTATATGTGTGTGTGTGTGTGTGTGTGTGTGTGTGTGTGTGTGTGTGTGTGTGTGTGTGTGAGAGATCAGAGAGAGAATGTGCAATCTGATGTAAAATAAATGAATGAGTATGGAGAGAGTGTTGACATTTTAGGAATTTGACTTGTTTGGTTTAACTTGTTCTCAGGTTGGACATAGAGGGAATTTATTTGTATCTTTCTTTTTAAAACTCTAAAAACGTAAGGTATGTTTCTGCGGGGGGGGTGGTGAGAAGTTATGTACTCACCATAATGGTCCATGTGAGTTGTTCCATCTTGCCTTCATTCTTCACTGATGGGTTCGGAGCCGATCCTCGGCTCCAACACAGCCATTTAGCAAAGCTCAAAAATTACCAGTAGCTCGAGACCAAGCCCCTTATCCCATGATGCATTGCTGGAATTACCTCAGATCTTGTTTGCTGCGTGTACCATAACCTAGTAAGAGGACTAATCTCCCCAGACAGGAAGAAACATTGAATAACCAGGATGAAGTCAGTCTCCAGGTCAACCATCAGCCAGGTGGGGGAAGGAGGGAGGGACGTGAAAATGAAGGCGAGATGGAACAACTCACATGGAACATTATGGCGAGTGCATAACTTCTTTATGTGAAGTTGTTCAATCTCGCCATTCATTCTTCACTGATGGGTAGCGTCCCTAGCACCCTAGATCCTGGGTGGCTCACGGGAGTACATTTTTCAGGACTGCAGAAGCAAAGGAAGCCCTGTCCCTGGAGGCCTTGTCTACTTTGTAATGAGTGATAAAAGTGTGAAGCTTAGACCAAGTGGCTGCAACACAGATATTGTCAAGAGGTAACTTGACTTGAAAGGCCGAAGAAGTAGAGACTGCTCTGGTTGAATGCGCCTTCACTTTATGCAACAAAGACCTATTAGCAGATGAGTAAGTGTAGGTGATACAATCTGAAAGCCACTTAGAAAGGGTTGTTTTAGCCACTGGTCTACCTTTTCTAGCTTCAGAGAATGAAAAAAAAGCTGGTCTGACTTTCTGAAGTCTTTTGTTCTGTCCAGATAATATCTAAGCTGTCTGTGAACATCAAGTTTGTGCAGCATGTATTCTAATTTGTTGGTATGGTTGGGAAAAAAACGGGCAACTCAGTAACTTGATTGATGTTTGTCTCAGAGCATACTTTAGGCAAAAAGGAAGGGTTAGTCCTAAGGGATTCTCTGTCAGGATGAAAAATCATATAGGGAAGCTTGATAGATCATGCCTGAAGCTCTGACACTCTGCGGGCAGAAGTAATGGCCACTAGAAAAATAGTTTTCCATGATAGAAACCTGAGCTCACAAGATGATGCTGGTACGAAGGGAGAAAAAAATAATATGGGAAAGCATAAAATTCAAGCTCCAGGGAGAATAAGGAGTCTTCACTGGAGGTCTCATGTGAAAGGTACCTTTGAGGAAGGCCTTGGATAACTGGTGTTGCAAAATATTCAGTCCATCAATACCTAGATGGAAAATAGATATAGCTGTTAACTGGACCCTAATGGTAGCAGCTGCAGCTCCTTCATGAAAAATCTCGGTCAAGAATTCTAGAATGGATGACAATGGAGCTTGGTAAGGATCAAGGTTTTTGTTAGAAGCCCAAATGGAAAATCTTTTCCACTTACTACGATACAGTTTTCTGGTGGAAGGTTTGTGGGAAGCCAACAAAATTTGACACTTGTCATCTGAAAGATTATGAAGCCTGGCTATACGGGAAACTGGAGCAGCCAAGCAGTTAGCTTCAGCAACTGCAAGGAAGGATGGAGGTCCCCTGACGGGTGTGTCAGAAGGTCTGGAACTGGGTCCAGGGTCAATGGATCCTCCAAGAGATGATGGTAAATGAATGGAAACCAAATCTGCCGAGGCCAATGAGGGGCTAGAAGAATAACAGTCTTTCCCAGTGACTTCACTTTCTGTACAAATCTGGGTATCAGTGAAACTGGGGGAAATGCACAGAGGAGACCCGGGGGACAATCGTTTACGAGTGCATCCCTTGGTTGTTCTCCCGGAGGGGGAATCAGGACAAAGTAGCTTCTGCATTTGGTGTTGATGTGGCTGGCAAAAAGATCGCAGCAAGGCTGGCCCCATTTGTGGAAAAACCTGTCCGCAATCTCCTGATTGAGGGACCGCTTGTGTGGCAACAATATTGCCCTGCTCAGCTTGTCCACTATCACGTTGGAGCTCCCCGGGATGTGCATTGCCAGCAGAAAGTGCTGGGATGACACAGCCCACTGTCAAACTCTGAGGGCTTCTCGGCAAAGGGGGTAAGACTTGGTCCCGCCCTGTTTGTTCAAATACAAAACCACTGACGTGTTGTCTGTCTGTATGGCAATTGTCCCTAGAGGGAGAGAGCCCTGAAAGTACTGCAGCGCCAGAAGTACCTCTCTCATCTCTAGGACACCGATATGCAAATGTGACTCTTGATCTATCCATGTGCCTTGGGAAGTCTTTCACTGAAAATGCCCCCCCCCCCACCCTATCAGGGAAGCGTCTGTGGTTACAGTGGCAACTGGAAGGGGAAGTATAAAGGTGCCTCCTATTGTGACATATAGAGATGTCAACCACCACTGAAGATCCCTCTTGCAAGAGTTTGTAATCAGAATCATATGGTTTATTGGCAACTCCTGGAAAGACCATTGAGTGAACAGGAGCCATTGAAGAATCTGCATATGCATCTTGGCCAATGGAATGGCAAAAATTGCTGCTGCCATCAAACCTAGTACTTTCAAGACCCCTGAGGCTGGAGCCCTGTTCTTTGAAACCAGTGAAATGATGTGTTGGCGAAGAACTGATACCCTTTTGAATGGAAGACTTAGAGTGGTGGTTGAATGTGTCTAACTTTGCCCCTATAAAGACGATATGCTGCGATGACGACAAGGCAGACGTTTCGAAGTTGACCATAATGCCTAAGTGGTTGCAGAGTGTCAGAGTGGATTCTGTTGCCTGAATCAGTTGATGCCTAGTGGTGGAGGTAAGGAGCCAATCGTCTAGGTATGGAAACACCTGGAATCCTAGATGCCTCAGGTGAGCCGTGACCACTGCTATACACTTGGTAAACACTCTTGGGGGCTATAGTGAGACCAAAGGGCAGGGCTTGAAACTGGTAGTGACTGGCTCCCAGCCGGAAATGCAAATGATCTCTGGATGGTCTGGCCATTTTTATGTGGTAGTACGCATCCTTGAGATCGATCGAGCACATCCAATTGTCCTTCCCCAAAAAGGGGAGTATGGAATGAAGCGTGACCATCCAAAACTTCTCTTTTTTTGCAAATTGATTCAGTCTGCTGAGGTCCAAGATGGGACTCCAGTCCCCTGTTTTCTTTGGAACCAAAAAGAATCTTGAGTAAGTTCCGAATCCCATTTGGTCTGCTGGGACTGGTTGGATGACTCTTTTTTCTAGCAACTTGCGGACCTCTATGGTTGCTTGTTCCCTGTAACTGGATGGAATGTCTGGGATTCTTTTGACTGGAATAGGTGGAGCGGAGAACGGTATGAAATACCCTCTGGAAATGATGCTTTGTACCCATCTGTCATTTGTGATATCTAACCAGGCTTCTGGGTGCAAAGATAAGTGTCTCCCGACTGCCTCTGGAGCAGGGCAGTCGGGCCTCCTCTCAGGAGCACTGGTAGGGTTGGCCAGAGAAATGATCTTTGTCATCCTGGTATTGCGGACCCCCTCTGCTGCGAGGGCCGTGTCTTCCATTATTACCCCCTCCTCTGCCCCTGAAGGGGGGTTCTCCACGTGTGTCCTGAAAGGCTCCTTGGGTTTTTCGGAACCACATCTTCCCTCCCCTTTGGCCTTTGGGAAAAGGCAGAGTAGGGGTGGAAAAATGGACTCCAATGTCAGACAGTCTTTCCCTCCTGTTCACACCTGGTCAATGCCTCCTTTACCTTTGGCTCAAACAAGGATGAGCTGTCAAACGGGGTGTTTACAAATGAAGACTTGAAAGGCTCCGCAAAGGAAGAGAGGCACATCCAGGCATGCCAGCGAAGAGCAATCCCTGTACCTGCAGCCCTACTCGAACCATCAGCCACATATGATATGAGGCGCATGGACGAGTTCACAATGGAATTAAGGGTAGCAAGCTGGGCAGAAACTTTGTCAGAGATGCCTTCAGCTACAGTACCTTGAAGAGAATCTCCTAACTCCTTAAGGAGATCTCTTTGCAGTCTGGTGAAATGGGTCAGATAGTTCAGTGATCGCAGAATGAAAGTCGCAGAACTGAACATGCGTTTCCCATATCTATCCATGATCCTGGACTCTCTGTTAGGAGGATGGATAGACACAGAAGTTTCTGACAATTCCTTCTTTGTGGCCACCGCCACCACCATGGCAACAACAGGAACTCCTTTGGACAGAAAGGATTTATCGACAGGGGAAGAAATAAATTTATTGGGCCTCCGGGGGACAGGTTCCATGGACTCTGGTGACTCCCATCCCATGCCCTATAAGAGACCAGTTGCATAAGCTCATCGTAGGGTGGAGACACCCAGGAGGTGGAAGGTTGAGACCCAAAAGCCTTCAGAACCCACTCATCCTCAGTAAGGCTTTTGGAGTGCCAATCAACCCTCTGCCTAAGGGTCTCAAGTATCTCTGCAAAGGAGATGTCCTCAGAGGGGGTTCGAGGGGACCCTTCTGACTCCTCCAAGTCGGTGTCAGATGTCAGTGACTCCTGTGGGGAGTCCAAGTGCCTCCTCTTGCACAGTCTCTTTCTGGATACTTCTTCAGTGGGGACTTCTGGGGAAGTCTCAGAAGAGCAGGGAGCGTCCAGTGGGGCTACCTGAGGCTCTGGGTCTCTACCCTTGGGATGACCAATGGTAGCAGAAGCAGACACAAGCACTTTAAGGGAAGAAGAAGCCAAACCTGATGATGAGGAAGTCTTTGAAGACAACACCCGCCTCATGGCTTTGAAAGCATCATGGCTTCGATGAGAAGGAGTCAACAGTCCCGAAGGGACTGAGATTCCCTAATGCACCGATGCTGTGGGCTCCGAGCCTGAGGTAGGAGCCGAGCTCATCCGAGCCGAAGCCCCGAGAGGAAGAGTCGGCACCGACAAGTCAGTGCGGCTATCCTCCCCGGATCTGACAGGGGAGCGTTGGCTCCTAAAGTCCCTGGTCGGTACTGAGGATGTCCGAGCAGATGGAGCCAATGATACTGGAACAGCCGTCGGCTCCAAGGGTTCTACAATCATCAAGTCGGCCTCCTCCGGCTCCGTAGGACCAGTACGGCTCGGAGGAGGAGTAGTCAAGTCAGGAAGTGTGGTCTTCGGTTCTGATGCCTGGGTTGGAGCCAACAACAATTTAGCTAGGCCTGGTGCCATTAAAAGCTTCTGTACCAGTCGATCCATGTCCGAATCAGAAAGGCTAACCGATGACCTGGAAGAAAGCACTGATGGTGCCGACTGGAGAAGTGGTGAAGAGGGAGTCTCGAAGACCGGTACCAAGTCAGAGTCCCGGCTCCGAAAAGAACCGACTGTCGGCTCCGAAGGCTGTGGAGCTGAAGTCACAGAATACTCCACTTTTTTGATTTTTTTGATTTAGACTCCGAGGTAGATTTAGAGGATTTTGATGATTTGCTGGCCCCATCATGGTCAGACAAATCTTCTACAAAGGGGTGTTTAAGGATACCTCGATCTATGAGTTTCCTCTTCCTCTCAGCCAGCACCCTAGTTGAAAAGGAGTGGCAGATACTGCAGGACTCCTGAAGGTGCACCTCACCCAAACAATAAACGCACTGAACATGTGCATCTGTCACCGACATTTTTTGTCCGCAGTCTGGAAATTTTTTTGAAGCCGGACTTCGGATGTTTCTCCTTATCTTCAGACATAATAACTACTTTGAAAAATAACCACTATAAGACTATCAACAACTTAATATAATACAACAGAGAATAAATATATTCTCCTAACTGTTCTAAACTATTATAAACTACTGAGGCCAAGAAGCAACAAGTCACGCAAAACGTAGCAAGTTATAAAAGGGAAAGGGGAACACTTTTAACAGTCTAACTCTATCTAAGCAATAGATATATAAACACATACAAGAGAAATATGAAGAAAAACTTGCAACTATGCAGAAAATCCCACAAAAAGTCTTGAGCAATGCTGGAAACCAAGAGATCAGTGCCGCAGCAAACTAGATCTGAGGTAATTCCCGCAATGCATCATGGGATAAGGGGCTTGGTCTCGAGCTACTGGTAATCTTTGAGCTTTGCTAACCGGCCGTGTTGGAGCCGAGGCTCGGCTCTGAACCCATCAGTGAAGAATGAACGGCGAGACTGAACAACTTCACATCAAAGTGCAACACATGAAAAAGTGAATTGTGCACTGTATTTCTTAGATTTTTTTTCTGGTTGCTTGAGTTCCAGTTAACTGAGAGTTTACTGTACTGCACAAACAAGTAAGAATAAGCTATCCTGGTGATCACAGATGTTGAGGCAGAAACTGCTATACCTTATGCCAAACTAACAATCTGGGTTTAGAAGCAACTTTGAAATTTTAGAAGGTTGGAATATGGAAGTATAGAGACTCCAGAAAATGTGCTTTCTTCACAGCAACCAGTAGTTAATATGCTGCCTTCACCATCACTCCCAGAATACATACCAGGACCACTAACCATTAAGAAGGCAACCAGGAACAGTCAAAATGTGGGAATGTGGTGGATGCAGAAGTATATGTAGGGGCATTTAGATAACTACACTGACAAAATGGGCACATGAGAAATAATGGATTGCCAGGAACATTGTATCCTGGTATGAAAAAAATATTCAGGTTATGTGTCATATGAACTGTCATAAATTCTAGCTAAAAACTAAAAGTAAAGACAGACTGACCAGCTACCAAAGGAAAGTTTTGGAACTGGGAAAGAAATGACACTAACTACAGAAAAGAATGCATATAATGAACAAAGTAACCAACATGCAATTTTTCTAAACTCCCCAAAATAAGAACTCAAAAAAAAAAAAAAAACTGAAAATTAAGTAACACAGCTAGAAATGTAAAATGCAAATTAAAAATTATGCATGCAGGTCAGGAACTAGGAAGACATGGGTCTTATCCAATTAAGATCAGTAAGGTGGGTTACCCACTCTGCATTCTGAAGTATAGTTCTGTCCAGTAAGGGTGTGTTAACTACTATGCAGTCTGAAGCAAATTTCACCTCTATACGTGAGCATTAGATTTTAAGAAAAGACAAGGTTATCTAACAAAGAACATTGGGTCTATATTGAATCAGCGAACACTTAAAAAAGCGAATGCTGATTCATTGACCCTATTTCAGCAAACGCTAAAAATGCTGAACACCTGGAATAGCAAATTTTTTCACAGGGAAAAAAATCGCTGGGCCGGTTTCAGGAGTTTGCCATTTCCTCCACTGTGGTGTGATCTCGGAGTTGGCATATTTAAGTAGGGGGGGTTGTGGGGGACATAGCCCCCCACATTAAATACTGTTTTAAGTCTTTTTTTTTTTTTTTTTTTTTTTTTGTGGAACAGCGATTTTTTTCCCTGGGAAAAAATCGTTGTTCCAAGTGTTTGGCATTTCAGCGTTCACTGAACTAGGGTCGATGAATAAGCGTTCGCTTATTTAATATAGACCCAGAACATCAACACATGTAGCCAGCATACAATTTTCTTCGTACTGGGGGTGCTACAGTTTTTAACTTAGATTAGACAAAGAAAAAGTATAAAGACAAGGTATGGACAACCAAGTATGACTCAGAATTTATGGCATTCTTTCTCGCCATCAAAAACAAAGACAATCTAAAACAGGCAAGCATGCTTACATTTGTGAGGAGTAACTAGGAGGTCCAAGGTCTTCTGGGAGAGGTGTGGCCAGATTGCCATCATTTCTTTTCGAAGCTCTGCATCCATTTGCTGTTTGTCAGCTCCTCCTGCAAAGAAAAAATAGACAAAGGTAAAGTAACATGTTTTGAGCCATATATTATTTCTCACTTCTATGCTAGTTATTCCGAACACAGCTGGCAGTCAAGCATCCCCAAATAAAGCCAAGCTCTACCATAGGTCAAAAGAGAATTTTCAAATTTAATTTGGAAAGCCATGGATCTTTTGCATGTTTTCTTGTTTCATTCTCATATTGGAATTAAGCCAAAAAAGCTAATGCTGGTACTGCTGTTTGAAAAGGGAAGCTAGCAACTCAGTTGGTGTTATTTATTTATTTATTTATTTTATTTATTTTACATTTGTTTACCGGGCTAATCCAACTGGATATAAATCCATTTTCAGCAGAGGCCAATGATCAAACAGACATTGAGTTTATAATAAAATACAATTTTGTAGGAGGACAAGTATACATACAATTAAATTGTCTAATTAGAAGGAATGCAAATAATAGAAAAGATAGGTAGGATCTGGATATATAGGAAAAGGAATAGGTTAGTGGGCCAACCAAGAAGGAAGGCAGTGATCAAAGATTTGACATAACCAATGAGAGCTAAGGAATAGTTTAAGGTTAGTTTTGAATTGGTTGAGAGAGGTAGCTAGTCTTAGGTTATTTGGTAGGGAATTCCATTGTTTTCCTATGGAATATTTAGTTGTTTAGTTAGATTGGAATAGGGGGTTAAAAGTTTTGACAATGAGGGGGTTTTTTCTGGTTCATCATCATCCTCATCCCCTTCTTCCTAATTTTTAGATAGGATTAAGAGGTTAGCAGCTCAGTGTTTTATTTAAAGAGTTGAGGGCTAAGGGGACAACCCCTTCATTTAGAAAAACTACTAGTGATAACATCTGTGCAGCACTGTGTACTCATACTTCTTATAATGATTTTACTGTTGTTGTTGTAGTGGGCTTAGGAAGGCACAGTGGTGCAGCAGTTATTGTTGCTGCTCGTCAGTGCTTAGTTCTCCAGTTCTCTCCTTGGCTGTGGTGCCATTTGTATGGAATCTGCCTATTTTCTCTTTGATGGGCTTTTGCCAAGTGTATCAGTTTCCCTTCACATCCCAAATATGTGCCTTAGTTAAATTGGTTGTTCTCCAAATTGTCTATAGGTGTCTAAGTTGTGTGAAAGTGGTGTACAGCCTGGATAGTGTTCTAGTCAGGATTAGCTTTGAGTGCTGAGACAGATGACAGCTCCAGTCTGAACCTGAACTGGTTCAAGTGAGTGATAGGAAGAAGTAAGAAAAAAGGAAGGAAGGAATGTAGTACACGTGCTCAAGTACCAACTACCAGAATTAAGTTAATGAGTTATATAATGCAACACATAAATCTTCTTGTGATAACATCAGTGATAAAAGTGGTAGTCAAAAAGTACAGAGACTCTGACCTGAGAGAATATGAATAACACCTAATAAAAATACACCACAAGAAGAATTACTAGCCACTTGACTGTGTAAAAAATGGCTCCAGGTGATCCAGTCATGCTGACTAATGTTGCCAAATGTGTATGGGTATTTGACAGTGATAAGTGGGTTGAGGACCTGGCCTACTCTGAACTATGCCAGGGACATAATCTAATGGTGGGAGGGCTGTATGTGCCCCTATTGGCCAGTATGTGCCCATCATAAAACCCAACAGCCTTGGATCAACAAGCACTGACCAGCTGTCATCCAGTTGCCCAGCTTGGGTTACCTGGAATAGCTCAGTTGAGTGAAAGCCAGATGTAAAACCAATCAACCTGCCAAATATGAACTAAGAATTGCTACACTCAGTGTAGGCTCACTGAAAGGATGCAGCTTGGAAGTGGATGACGTGATGTTAAGGAGGAGGCTGGGAATCCTATGTATCCAGGAGACAAGATGGAAGGGCAGTGCAGCAGAGCCACATGGATCCAAAGTCTACTACTCAGGAGGAGGACTAGCTACAAATGCAGTGGGAATTATGGTGAGGGTGAGGCTTCAGAAGACGGTGACGGATGTCATCAGAATTTGTAACAGACTCAGGCAATCAGACTCCAGTGTAATGACAGGGTAGCATTCGTAATCTCAGCCTATGCCCCATAGTAAGTTGGGATAGTGAGGAACCGAGTGCATTCAGACAGCAATTGCAGGCCTGTTAGATAAAGCAGGAAAACATGAACTGGAGTTGATAATGGGTGACCTGAATGCACTTATTGGGACAGACAAACAGAGAGAACAGGATAAGAGGATTGCCTGGGTCCACATGGGTGGAGCAACAGGAATAAAGGAGAGGCCATTCTAGACTTCTGTCTGGTAAATGGCTTGATGGTGGCCAACACATGGTTCAGCAAGACAGTCACAAGATCACATAGAAGAGTCGCCAGTACGCAACTCAGGTAGATTTCTTCCTAGTAAGGAAAGGGCACTGGGCTAGAATCAGCAATTAGAAAGTCATCCCCAGTGAACCAGTCAGCACACAGCATAAACCACTGCTTACCACTATCAGCTGGACCCAGTGGTCAGAGATGGCTTAATGTCAACAAAGACTTGGCTGAAGACCTGGAAGTTGACTGGAGAGAAAGAACAACAGATCAAGGAATAACTCAGGGCTCTGGCACCTCAAGATGAAGAGCACATAGGTGGAGTTGAAGAAAAATGGCACCACCTCAAAACAGCATATGTGAGGACTACAGAACAGATATGAGACCGAGCCAGGCATAGAAATAAAGTGCATAATGAAAGTTGGTGGTAGAATGCAGAAGTCTAGGAAGTCATCAAAAGAAGGAGTGCAGGAAAAAGTGGGAGATTGAAAACATGGATCAGGCTAGGAAGGAATACTGGTTGGTTAACAAAGAGGCTAAGAGAACAGTTGCAATAACAAAGAACAAGGTATCACAGGCACTCTACTAGCTTCTGGAAAGTGACTCAGTAGATGGCATAAAGAGACTCTATCAGGTTGCAAGCCAATGACAGAAAGATAAAGAAGACAGTCAGACACCCTTCATAAGGGATGCCAGGAACAGTCTGCTCACCACTCCATGGGATATCAAAGGCAGATGGAGGGATTACTTCCAGCATCTACTGAATGAAGAAAACCCAGCGGAAGCTACACTATCTCAGACACAGCCTACAATTAAAGAGGGGGAGGAATCCACCATAAAAGTAAGAACAGCAGTAAAGAAAATGTAGATAGGGAAAAGCAGCAGGCTCAAATGATGTCACAACAGATATGATAAAGATGATGGGTGAAACAGGGGAGAAATGGCTCCTGAGCATACTCAAAGCAGTATGCAGAGAAAGGTATATCCTGGATGACTGGAGAATAAGCATACCAGTCCCAGTGTTCAAGAACATAGGGGACATTCACAACTGTGGGCAGTACAGAGGTACCAAACTCCTGTCACACTGCATGAAAGTTCTGGAGAGGGTGCCTGATAAATGAATTTGCAGAGCAGCAGAAACTAAGATGGGAGATGAGCAGTTCAGATTCAGATCAGGATGCAGCACAACTGATACAACATTTGCAGTGAGACAGATATTTCAGAAGAAGCTAGAAATTAGGATACAGTTCAACTGGCTATTCCTAGACTTGGAGAAATAATATGCCAGGGTCCCAAGAAAAAGTATTTGGGCATCCCTGTGGTAGTTTGAAGTCTCAGAAACACTTGGAGAATTAATGCACGCTATGTACAAGAACCCAATGACTCAAGTATGAACAGTGTTCGGTCTCACAGAGTGGTCTTCCCAATAGGCGTGGGTGTGCATCAGGGTTCAGCTCTTTGCCCACTGCCATTCATACTGGTGATGGACTACATTAGCAAACAGGTCAGAGGGGACATATCAATATAGCTGCTGTATGCAGATGATGTGACATTACAGACAGACTCTTAGCAAGAATGTCAGTAAAGGAGAGGGGAATGGAATGCAAAAAATGGAGGCACATGGGGTGAAACTGAGTACAGATAAGACAGTTGTAATGGGAGTAAATGGGGGGAGCTGAGAATTGAGATAAAAGGGAACTAGTATAAAGGTTAAGAGCTTCAAATGCCAGGGATGGGTGGTTGAGGAGAAGGGAAGTCTGACTGAAGAGGTCAAAGCTAGAGTCAGAGGGGCTGAAGCCAGCTTAGAGAGTGTCAGGGGTAGTGTATGACAGAAAAATGCCAAAGAAGCAGAAAAGTAAGCTGTAAAAACAGAGGTGTGACCAGTTCCACTACATTGTACAGAAACTTGGGCAGTAAAGGCAGAGGAGTAGAGGAAGCTGGAGGTGGTGGAGATGAAGTGCCTGAGACGAGTGGTAGGATGCACACTATAGGACAGATGAAGAAATGAGGACATAAGAACAAAAGCCAAAGTAGCTCCAATTGCAGAAAAGGTCAAAAAGAACAAATTACTATGGTTCGGGCACCTGTGCAAAAAAAGCAGAAGACAATATGGTGAAGAAAATTTGGGACAGATGGGAAGAAGACAAGAGAAAATGAGGGTGTGCAGCAAACAGGTAAATGGACTGTGTGAGAGAGGATCTGTGACAGTCATGCATGAGTGTCAAAGAAGGAAAGAGAGTGGCACTGAATAGATATGGCAACAGTTGACATGACACCCCGACCCCTTGTTGAAACTGGGAAAAATGGTGGTGATGAGGATGATGATGAATTACATTTGAAGAATTACTAAATCAAGACATTCTTCTTGCTCAAAAATAAACAATTGTTTGTATAACCTGCATAAATGTGATACAGTTCGTTATGGAAGCATCTAGTTTGAGTAAAGCTTCAGAAACTGTTATGGCACAACAGTTAGTGTTGTTTTTTCACTTGATTCTCCAGTCTAGGTCTTAGCTGGGGTACCTTTGTGAGGAGTCAGTACATCTTCCCTGTGTGATTTTTTTTTTGTGGGTGCTTCAGTTTCTTCCCATATTCCTAAGACATGCCACAGGTGAACTGGCATTATTCCAAACTGCCACAAGTTTGAGTGTCATATTACAGTGGCTGGGGGAGTTTGTGTGTGTGTGTGTGTGTGTGTGTGTGTGTGTGTGTGTGTGTGTGGTTCCTTTGCATTTCACTCAATGAGTGCAGAAATATGCATTGTTTTTTCTGTGATCTTGGATTCGATTACATAGGTAACGGAAGAGCAAGCGAATGAATGAATGAAAAAAAAGTCAAACAAAGCTCTTTTCCATTTATTTATCCAGAGAGATGCTGTGATTCTTACTTTTCCAAGTCAAATAACATTACGCAATTATTGCATTTTCATCTTTTGACTTTTCTACTTTGGGACACTGGCAAATGATTATGTATAAAATCCACTGCTGAATCAGTATAACATCTCCAACAAATGCACGTATATTTAAAAAGGCATGTCCAACCAAAACTAAATTTCCTTACTTTCCTAGCATGTCTTTAGACTAAGATAACTCTTTTCCAGTCCACATATGTGATTATATACTTAATTCTTCCTCACACATAATTCTATACTCGTCTATCTCCTTGCCACCTTCTTTGGTTTAACATTTTATATAAATGACTAATAACTCCCTTTTTTCCCAGATGTTCTTCCCTATTTTCTATTCACCAAATAAACCATTTCAGTTATTCATCCCTTTGGACTGTGTATAATTTCAAATATTTTATATTGTATATTAGTTTATTATGCAATTCTCCATTCAAACCATCATCCACACTCCTATCCATGCATACAGACCTGTCAGCCTTGCAAGGCTCATCTGCAAAGCCATGGACTGTATTAAGGACTTTATTATAACTAACCTCATAAACTGTGACATCAAGAATCTTATTAGACTTGACCCCCAACAGTATTGCTTTGTAAAGGGTACAGCCTGTCTACTTAATCTGGTAAACCTTTTCAAAAGAGTTATGGAGGCTGTAGCAGAGATGGCCATGCAGTGCCTACTTCGTACCTTGACCTGGCCAAGGCCTTCAACATCATTCATCATTCCGCACGTTGGCACTGTACAAACGCTAAATCCTTTAAAAATGTACCCATATGTGGTTAAATGAATAGCAGACTGACTAAAAGACAGAACTCACACAGTGTGAGTTGAAGGTGCCTCATCAGAAAGTAAGAAAGTGACCAGTGGTGGCCTTTGGGACTCTGTGCTGGGACTTCTCCTTTTTGGTATTTATTTCTCAGATCTCCTAGCAGAGAACCAGTTTACAAAGTCCGCAGATGACTGCAAATTAGGGGAGGGGCTAAGTCACCCTATGACAAGTAAACCCCACAGGATGCAATCTTCCCTAACAAACACTTGGTGTGCCAAAAAATGTCACGTCATCACCCTCAACAAACTACAAAATGAAAATGTATTCAGGGACCTACATACTTGGGTTGATAGTTCACTTTCTTTTGGCCTTCACATGACAATGGTTATCAGAAATCCTTTTATTAAGGCCAGCTAATTGTGAAAGGAATCTCACCAAGGTCTAAAGAGGTAATCACTCCCTTATACTCAGCACTGATCAGGCGAGCAATAAAGTACAATGCCTCCTCACTATCTAAATAAACATACCAAATGATTAGTAAAACCCCAAAGCTTCCTAACCAATAAGATCACAAGCCTAAAGTCCCTAAGCTACCAGGAGAGGCTGGTAGCTCTAATACTTTATTCAGTGTCTTACAGATTTTGAAAGGAGATATCTGTTTCGCTTACTGTGCCATTAGAGACCTAGTTGTCCTGAAACTCCTGTATCTCTACAAGTTCAATATATCTACCAGTATGAGAACCAATTTGTTAAAACTACAAGAAAGGTCCCAAAAAATTAGAGCCTTCACTGTTTAATACCTTAAACCTCCACTATTGGCGGTCCATGCTATATATACAAATAATGCCATAAAGACATGCCAGTGTCTCAGCTCACTGTTTTCTAAATGCTGATGACTTTTTAAATTAACTTTTCAGGTCTTTACAGGCCAATAAAGCAAACCTCTCTAGCTGCAAAGATGCCATGTTTCACCCTTTTTACAGCTCCTCTCTACAGCATAAGTAGATTGTTTTGCTATATTTTAGAAACACAGTTTTAAAACAAACCAGATTTCTATAACAATAGGTTGACTGCAAAATATCCCAAATAACATCCAAACCTAGAGCAAAAAGGTCACACACACAAAACCATTTTGTAAAAACTACAATAAAGACCTAGCAAAGCTACAGTCTTCACTGTACCTTAAACCTCCTGCTGTGGTGGAAGGACATGATTATAAACCATCACCTCGCAAACCTCTGGACTAAACTTCCACTACACATTAAGCAGTGTGATATATTATCTACCTTTAAACATAACATCAATGACAGATTGGGTTGTGAAGATAGGTGAAGGCTGCCAGTTTAGCCAGACAGACTTTTGTAGATATTTCTGTCATTTGTAAATATTAATATAAGCCACAGGCTTGTTCTCTTAAATGGGAAAAAATGTTAAATGTGGAACTGCAAAAATGTGACAACAGTGCACTCTGCTGTAACAAAGCTAATAAGTCAATTATTTGATGTCAAAGCTTGGAGCCGATATGTCTGGATGAAGGAATTCTGGCTATTGTCTTGAGACCAGAGTTAATTGCTAGAATTTGCATGTATAAATTATTATATTGTTCTGGCTTGCTGACCAGCTACAAGATCAAGGGCTATTGACCTCTGAGAATCTGTTAGCCTGGGAGCCAGAAATAAATTATGTAATCTGAAATGAATCAGTGGTACTGTTTTATCAATTTAAGGACAGAAAGAATGAGTGCATTACAGCATTTGTCTTGAGAACATCCAACTCACCAGCACTGTCTTGCTCTATATGTAAGTTATTTAGAACTGTGTTTTCTCTTAGAAATAGCTAGGAAATAGGAATATTAGACTAGTTTGTTTTTCTGTGATGTCAGAACTCTTCTACTGTATTATTTTAAACATTTATCTGTGATCTCTGAACTCTTGACTAGCACTGTGTAGTAAGAAGTATTGTCTTGTGTTTTTATTATTTATTAAATATTTTTAAACCTTTCAACTGTGGCTGTTTTGTGTAGAGATAATTTAAGCTCTAGAGTACATTGCATATATATATATATATATATATATATATATATATATATATATATATATATATATATATAGTGATACTGTACCAAGTCACTCCAAATAAGTCTTGACTGTTTAGTTACACTTACCATTTGGATAATAATATTGCACAGTAATAATTGGACACCCTTTAATAAGGGCCTTGGAGTAGCTGATAAATATTAGCTGGGTGGCTGCAGTGATTTCTACTGCCTTCTCCAGAAGTGTCTGTGTGGTTGTATAAACTCGTACCTCAAAGTGTGTGTGTGTGTGTGTGTGTGTGTGTGTGTGTGTGTGTGTGTGTGTGTGTGTGTGTGTGTGCATGTGTCAGCTACTTGGGCATGGTCACAAAGCACTGGTTAGCTACAGAGGGTGCTGGAGGTTTTAGCTTGCCCACTAGGCTGAGATCTAGACCCTATAGCTGTGCCAGTGGGGAGTCTTATTGGGGACCTGGAGAGAAGGGGAGAAACCAGCCCCACTCTGACTGTGATCTCTGTGTGCTCTTAAGGGAAAATGTACTTTACTGTGTGTGTATTTATTATCCTTTCTCTATGGACTCTCACATTTTGTTTTGTCTTCTATTACCAGACAAATCTATTCCAGCAACATAATCTTCATGCCCTCCATACAATTCACCCCCTCATTCTTTTTAGGAATACCTGTGAAGTGTAGGTTTTTGCATTTGCTTCTGTCTTCTATATCCATGATATTAGCCTCTAAAATTTACAAAATTGCTTCCAAGCTTATTTCATGTTTTTCCTCCATCAAGCCCCATTTCAAATCCATAAGTCAATCAGGTGAACAAATGCTGCTTCCACTTCCTCCATTATTTTATCTGTCCTTTTAATAAATGGTTCAATACATTATTATTAATCTTTTGCATTTCTGATGTTATTGACTTGAATCTTCTTTTCCATGCTGTCCATCATTTGTAGTAAGCAAATTCTCAGTGATAGTTTCAAGGCAGTCCTCCTTAGTCCAGGATTTAGTCTGATCTTGGGGCAAATCCACCTTTTCCATAGAAACAAGAACAGCATGTAGGTAAACCAGGCAGGATACAAAATGCAAATCAGTAGTAAAAAAATCCAAAGCCTAGAAACGTCACATCAGTGTGTACTATTTAAATGAAGGCATTTGATCTCTTTATTTACACACTGATGAAGGGTTGATCCCAAAAGCTTTGTAATTCTTTTCCTGTTTGGAATAAACTAACGCTACATTTTACCTCAATGTTTCCAGGCTTTGAATTGTTTTACAACTGTTTTGCAAATCCACCTTTTTCCACTTCTTGTTTTGCTTTCTTTTCATTATATAAACAGAAGTAATAATCTACAGTATCACCAAAACCTCAGAAATGAATCTATATTGATATTTTATTCTTGCAGCATTAAAATTACAATTTTAATCTTAGAAGGAGAGGGAGTTCTGCTCTATCACTCCTCCCATGTTCCCTGCTCTGAAAAGAAGCCCTCAAACAAAACATAAGAATACAGGAACAATACTGGGCAACGCATCACATAAATTGCCTAGCCATATATATAAATATTCTTGCCACCCTTAGCAACCAATTGATAGTGCTCTCCTTGTTCATGATAACCCCTGCACTGATTTGTGTCTACCCACCCAATTGTCAAGACTAGCCTTAAAAGCAGACCAAGCATTACTGTGCTCGACTTGTAGCATATGTCTTTTTATTATTCTTGGAACAGCGTCTTGGCAGAAAACTCCTACAGTGCCTAAACTGCAATTTCTCTGCTTCTTTTATTGGTTCTTTCCCTTGGAACTAAGTGTGCCTAAAATATTCCTCACCAGTAAATGATTTTAGTAAATTTTGGTTGTAGTTTGCTTATCTAATGCTTGGTGCCTGTCCCTAACCTGATACCCCCACCTATATGCATCTTGCAGATCTATGGAGCACATCCAGTCATCCTTCTGAAGAAGAGGCAGTATGGACTGAACCATGACCATCTGGAACTTGGAATTCTTTACAAACTGATTTAGATAACTGAGATCCAAAACTGGCCTCAGGTCCCCTGTTTTCCTTGGCACTAAAAAGAACCTTGAGTAAATTCTGGATCCTCTTTGGTCTGGTGGGACCTCTTGAATGACTCTTTTGTCTAGCAGCTTTTGAACTTCTAGAGCTACTAACTCCTGTTGACTGGATGGAACATCAGGAAGATGTTTCCATTTGAGTGGAGGAATTTGTAAAAAGGGAATGAAATATCCTCTGGATATAATCTTTTGTATCCATGAGTCTTTTGCGACCGCTGCCCAGGTGTCTGGGTGCAAAGACAAGCACCCCCTGACTGCCTCTGGATAAAAATAGTTGGGTAACCCTTCAGGAGCACTAAAAGGGCCTATCCAAAAAGGTATCTCAGAACCCTTGGTTTTGTGGACCCCTTCTGCTGGGAGGACGGAATCTTCTGTGATTTCGCCCTCTGGCCCTGGGAAAAATTTCCACTTGTGAGTCCTGAAAAGGTCCTTGAGATTTTCAGACCCATATCTTTTAGCTGCTGCACTGATTCCTAGAAAGGGATCTCTGCAAGGTAGAAAAATGGATTCCTATGGCAGACAAGGTCTTTCCACATTATCACTATGGGAAAGTGTGTCTTTAACAGTGGGCCCACACAAAAAAGATCCATCAAAAGAAGCATTGATGAAAGAAGACTTAAAGAGCTCCACAAAATCACAAAAGTGCATTCAAGTATGTCTCATGATGGCTATGCTTGAACCAGCAGCTGGTGTGGAGCCTTCAGCTACATGACAGATTAATCTCATGGACGCATTAGATATAGATTGAAGGGTGGCCAGTTGCAAGGAACAAAAAAAAGAAGTTATGTACCTACCATAACGTTCCATGTTAGTTGTCTTCATCTCGCCTTCCTTCATGCTGTTTGGGTTCGGAGCCGATCCTCGGCTCCGACTCGGCCATCTTCTATAGCTTGAAAGCTGTTTACTGGCTCGAGGCTACCCCTTATCCCAGCATGCCCAGCGTCAGCTACCCAGATCTCGTTTGTGATAGCACACACTAGACATAAGTAGAGTAACCAGTTCCTAAAAACTGGTTGTCCAATACACCTAAACAAGGAAAGAGTTATAAATTACCTGGCATGTGAAGTAATAAAAGATGCTCAGCCAGTGAAAACAAAAGGGAACTCCTCACAGTCTCCTAGGAAGGGGGAAGGAGGGAGGGATGCAAAAAGGAAGGCGAGATGAAGACAACTAACATGGAACGTTATGGTAGGTACATAACTTCTTTATGTTAAGTTGTCCATCTCGCCTTCATTCTTGTTGTTTGGGACAGCATCCCTAGCACCTAAAATCCCGGGTGGCTCATTGGAACAGACTCTTCAGAACAGTAGAACCAAAGGAAGCTTTGCTCCGGGAGACCATATCTACCTTGTAATGAGAGATAAAAGTGTGGGGGTTTGCCCAAGTGGCAGCTGCACAGATTGAGTCTATGGGCACCCTAGACTGAAAAGCTACAGAGGTGGGTAATGCTCTAGTGGAATGACATTTTGGTTTAGCTGGTAGCTCTTTATTTCGTAACTGATAAATAAAGGCAATAGTATCAGATAACCATCTGGATAAGGTCACTTTAGAAACTGGAAGGCCTTGTTTGTTGAAAGCATAAGAAAGAAATAACTGGTTTGACTTTCTTAGTTCCTTAGTTCTATGGAGGTAAAAACACAATTGTCTGTGAACATCCAATTGGTGGAGCTTGTATTCTGCCTTGTTGCTGTGATTAGGAAGGAAAACTGGGAGATCTATGGATTGATTTAAATTGTTCTCTGAGCAGACTTTAGGAATAAAGGATGGATTGGTCCTCAGAGAAACTCTGTCCTTGTGAAATACCAGGTAAGGAGGATGAACACATAGTGCTTGAAGTTATGAGACACGTCTAGCTGAAGTGATAGCAACCAGAAAAAGTGTCTTCCAAGAAAGAAATTTTAAAGAACATGATGCTGCCAGTTCAAAGAGAGGCATAATTAAGGAAGCTAAAACTAAACTGAGATCCCAAGGAGGAGGAGGATCTCTAACTGGGAGTCTAAGAAGAGATGTTCCTTTCATAAAGGCCTTGCAAAGCTTATGAGACATTATACTAGAATTAAACATACCGATATGAAAATTAGAAATGGCAGCTAGTTATACTCTAATTGTAGCGGAAGCCACACCAGACTGAAAAAGCTGTGCTAGAAATTCAAGAATTTCATGGACTGGGGCTGAGAAAGGATCCAAATTTCTAGATTCTGCCCAGTAAGAAAACCGTTTCCATTTACTAGCATACGTTTTCCTCGTAGTAGACTTATGTGAGGAAACAATAATATCACGGGCTGCTGGGGAGATATTGGAAAGCCTGGCTAAGGTTGGAAGTGGAGTAACCAAGCTGTGAGCTGGAGAGTTTGAAGGAATTGGTGCAACCCACCTGAAGATCTGGAAATGGGTCCAGAATCCACGGTTGATCCAGAAGGTGGAGGTGTTGGAACGGGAACCATATCTGTCGAGGCCAATATGGGACAATGAGGATCATTTTGCAACCCAACAATTTTGCTTTCTGTATGAGTCTTGGAATTAGGGAAAAAGGGGGAAAAGTGTAAAGGAGTCCATGAAGCCAATCGTGGACTAGAGCACAACGGTTCTTGGAATTCATAAATTCCAATGCCCTGGATCAACTAATCCATAGTCCCACCAGGGGCTCCAATATCCTAGACCTGGTCATTACCAACATGGGAAATCAATGCTCCATACCTATGGTCACCCCCTCATTAGTCAGGTCTGACCATAAGCTAATTACCCTTAACATCCACATCCCACCCCCACCCCCAGTAAAGAAACCACCATAAAAAACTTCTCCAAAGCCAACTTCATGCTACTCAAGTCAGAAGTGACAAACTTCATAACACCCATGCAGACGGGAACTGAAAGTTCAACTGCTGAATCCTACACTAAGGCACTGTACGAGCACATCCACTTATGCATGAATCGTGCCATCCCAAATAGAACCAAAATGCTCTCATCCAAAAAAAGGAAGCCAATCTGGTGGTCCCCTGCCATAAACAAACTTTACAACAAAAGGAAGAAACTTTTGCAGAAAAGAGGAAAATCCCAGGATGCAAAAACTCCCATACTGGCCTCAGTAAGAAACTGAGATGCCTCATAAAATCCTCCAAAGCTAGTTACGAAAATAAAATTGCCAAAGATTCCAAAGACAACCACAAAGCATTCTATAACTATGTCAAGAATCTAAATGGCAATGCTCAGATCTCCTTGAGCTAAAACAGAATGGCATTAAATATACTGATCCAACGGCTATTGCCAATATCCTGGCAGATCGATTCAGTGCCAACTTCACCCCTCTCACCCCTAAATGGCCCATCTCAATACCAGAAGATTGCCAAATTCCAGTAATAACGGCCACACAGGTACAAAACGCACTCTCTAAAGCCAAGAATACAGCATCCATGGGACCAGATGACATCCCGGGCTGTGTACTACATGAACTACAATATGAACTGGCACCTCACCTAAGTGTCATGTTTAATCATAGCCTCACCTCAGGTTTCGTGCCCACTGAGTGGCGCAGAGCTACAGTTATCCCAATCCACAAGGGGGGATCCACCTTGGATCCCGGAAACTACCATCCCATCAGTCTGACAAGCCTTATCTGCAAGGCCATGGAGCGTATTATCATGGAACTTATAAACAAAGACATTGGCAACCTTCAAACACTGGACCCCACCCAGTTTGGGTTTGTGAAGGGCCAATCTTGTCTCCTGAACCTGATTGACTTCTTTGAATCAGTCTCCAGAGCCATGGACAAGGGTAAGGTGGTCCACACAGCCTATCTAGACCTTGCCAAGGCCTTTGACACCATCCCCACTCTGGAATCATAGATAAACTTACTAAGTTGGGCATTAATCCCTATGTCACCCAATGGGTTGCTAAATGGCTTACTGATAGAACCCACACTGTAAAAGTAGCCGACTCCAAATCCAGCTCCAGACAAGTGACAAGTGGAGTACCTCAGGGTTCAGTCCTGGGGCGCTCTTGTTTGGCATCTACTTCTCTGAAGTACAGGTCAACACTAAGGGACTCTGGCTAACAAAGTTTGCAGATGACTGCAAACTGGGAGCCATTATTGAATCCCCAAATGATGTGGATACTCTACAAAAGGGCCTTACAGAAACAGATGCTTGGTGCCAGAGCCATGGGCTCAAGCTCAATGCCAAGAAATGTATTGTTATCCCTTTGGGAAAAAACATGTATCCATGAATTACCATATAGGTGGCAGTACACTAAACACAGAAAGTGTGATAAGAGACTTAGGGACACAGGTGGACAGTGGTCTCACCTTCGATAACCACATCGCCACAACAGTCAGGAAATCCTTCTATGTGGCACACCTCATCACGAAGGGCTTTTCATCCAGAAAAAGGAGGTCATTGTCCCACTGTACTCATCCCTCATTAGACCCATTATAGAATACAACGCCCCATTTGGTATGTACCTCTCAAGACATCTGCAACAACTGGAAAGGCCTCAGAAATACCTCACTAAAAGAATCACAGGCCTAAAGCAGATGCCCTCGCTGACCGCCTTAAAAACTCCAGCTATACTCTGTCGCATATCGTCTACTCAGAGGCGATCTCTGCTTAACATACAAGGCCATGTCAAACCCAGAGCTGTTGGACATGCTACACTTAAAGAAATCCCAATCCTCAGAGCTACACGCTCCAGGGATCTAAACCTTGTCATCACAATAAACAAAACATGCTGGAGGGATAGGTTCCTGACCCAGAGACTCCCCAGACTCTGGAATAGATTGCCCATACATGTCAAGCAGAGTGTCTCTTTGGACCTCTTCAAGAGGAACCTTGATGATTGGATGGGAGAAAGGAAATTCACCCCAGGGATCACGTCAGTCGCCCTGCTAGACAGGGGTCCAGGAAAGTAAATAATGTGGGAAGAAATAGCCAGGGAATTGTTATGGCTAGGCTTGTATAGGCCCTAGGGCTGATAGCCTAGTACCAACCTATGAACCTATGAACCTATGACCTGGAAGAGGAAGTAGGGAGAAGTAACTGCTGCATTTGTTGTTGAGAGGAGTGGCAAATAGGTCGCAGCTTCCTGATTCACAGACCACTCGTGAGGCATGAGGATACCTCTGCTGAGCCTGTCCGCTATGACATTGGATTTCCCAGGAATATGCATTGCTATCAGAAAACGTTGGGAGGAAATCGCCCCGTTGCCACAGTCTGAGTGCTTCTCGACACAAGGGGTAAGACCTGGTCCCACACTGTTTGTTGATGTACCACACCACTGACATGTTGTCCGTTTGGATTGCACTGGTCCCGGAAGGAAGAGAGTCTTATAGGGCTTGCAAAGCTAGGAGAACCGCTCACATTTCTAGGACATTGATATGCAGATGGTACTCGTGAGTTTGCCAAGTGCCTTGGACTGTCCTGACTAGATAATGCCCCCCACCCACCCTATCAGGGAAGCATCTGTGGTCACTGTGGCTACCGGAGGGGGTTGTATGAAAGGTCTGCCCTGAATTACTAGTGGGGAGACCATCCACCAAGAAAGGTGCCTTTTGCATGTTTCTGTGATCAGGATCATGTGAGACATGGGTAGTTCCTGGAAAGACCACTGCGTGAAAAGAAGCCACTGAAGGATTCTCATGTGGAAATGCGCTAATGGGACAAGAAGAATGGCAGCTGCCATTTTCCCTAGAGCTTGGAGGACATGCCTGACTTGTACCCTTTTGCTGTGCATTAAAATTAACACTTGTTGACAAATAGTGGAAACTCTTTCCTGTGGTAATCTTGCAAACATTTCTTTTGCATTTAATTCAGCTCCTATGTATGTGATAGACTGACAGGGCAACAAGGCAGATTTTTCGAAATTTACTGTAATGCCTAATTGAGTGCATGATGTGATTGTATAATCCCGTGCCTCTAAGAGTTGACGCCTGGTGGTAGCAGTCAGGAGCCAGTCGTCTAGATAGGGAAACACCTGGAATCCTTGACGCCTCAGGTGAGCCATGGCTACTGCCATACACTTGGTGAACGCCCTGGGGGCTGAGGTGAGACCAAAGGGCAGAGCTCTGAACTGGTAATGACTGGCCCCTACCCGGAAGAGAAGAAATCTCCTGGAGCATCTGTCCATCTTGATATGGTAGTACGCATCCTGAAGATCTATCGAGCACATCCAATTGTCCTGACCCAGAAAAGGGAAAATGGACTGCAGTGTCACCATCTGGAACTTTTCTTTTTGTACATATTTGTTCGATCTGCTGAGATCCAGAATTAGTCTCCAGTCCCCTGTCTTTTTTGGTACTAAAAAGAATCTTGAGTAAGTTCTGGATCCTAGTTGGTCTGTGGGGACTTCTAGAATGGCTCTTTTTTCTAGCAGTCTTGAAACTTCTGTGACTGCTTGATCCCTTAGATTCAGTGGGACATCTGGGATGGGCTTTTTTGATTCTATGGGGGATTGATGGAAGGGAATTTTGTAACCTCCGGATATGTTGGATAGTACCCATCTGTCTCTTGTTATATTTTGCCAGGCTTTTGGGTACAGCAAAAGTCTTCCCCCAACTGCCTCCAGAGGTGAGCAGTTGGGCAGCCCTTCAGGGATGTTGGAAGGGTTTGGCAGAGAAGGTTTCTCTGTCACCCTGGATTTGCGGTCCCCCACTGTCACGAGGGTGGCATCTATTATTGTTGTTTCCCCCTCTGCCCCTGGGGGAAAACTCACCATGTGTGTCAGGCAAGGGTCCCTGGGATTTTCAGAACCACATCTTTCCGCTCTTTTGACTCTTGGGATAAGGTCTGGAAGGAGTGGAAAAACGGACTCCCACAGCAGAGAGAGTCTTGCCTTCCTGCTCACACCTGGTCAATGTGTTTTTCATCTGAGGCCCAAAGAGAAAGGAACCATCAAAGGGAGTAATGGTGAAGGACGCTTGAAAGGGTTCCGCAAACTGACACAGCTGCATCCAAGCATGTCTCCTGAGAGCCACACCTGTCCCTGCAGCTCTGCTCGCTCCATCGGCTGCATAGGAAATCAGCGTCATGGAGGAGTTGACTATGGAATTAAGAGTCGCAAGCTGAGAAGCTACTTTGGCTGGTGCTCCCTCAGCTGTAAGATCTTGAAGGGTATCTCCAAGCTCTTTCAGGAGGTCCCTTTGAAGATGGCGTAGATAGTTCAGGGACCTCACTGAAAAGGTCGCTGAAGCAAACATTCGCTTTCCATATCTGTCCATCGTCCGAGACTCTTTGTTCGGAGGATGAACAGATGAAAAGGCTTCTGCTAACTCTTTCTTGGTGGCTGCTGCTACCAACATGGCATCAACGGGCACACCTTTGGAGAGGAATTGCTTGTCCTGGAAGGCTGTAATAAATTTGTTTGGTCTCCTCGGAGTAGGTTCCACAGAATCTGGAGCTGACCAAGCCTTTCTAGCCACTACAGACATGAGTGGATCAAAAGGAGGAGATACCCAGGAGGTGGAAGGTCGGGAACCGAATGCGTCCAGGTATACAGACTCATCCTTGGTAGGGGCTAGGGAAGTCCAGTCCCTCCTCTGTCTACGCATTTCAAGGATGTCCGAAAAGGAAACATATTCAGAGGGGGGACCTTGGGGACCCTTCCGATTCATCCATGTCTGTATCTGAAGTGACAGACTCGGGGGAGTCTATGTGTTTCCTCTTGCACTTCTTCTTCTGAGGAGGCTCTTCCGAGTGATCAGGGGAGGCTTCGGAAGAAGCGGGATCACCCAATGGGGTGTCCTGGGGCATAGGTTCCCTATGCTTGGGGTCTGGAAGAGGAGTAGAGGTTGGAACAGACACCACGGGGGAGGAGTCAATGGAGCTGGCAGTAGAGCTGATTCGGGGGACAGCACACTCTGCATGACCTCAAAGGAGTCCCGACCTCTAGGCGGAGAAAGCTCCGGCTCCGAAGAAACAGGAGTCTTCCTCCGTGTTGAGGGTGACGTCTCCAAGGCTGATGTTGGAGCCGAGCTCACCTGCGCCGAAGCTCCGAGGGGGAGAACGGGGTCAGACAAGAGTCCGATACCACTCCCCCCCTTGGAGCCGACGAGAGAGCCTCAGCACCCAGATCCCTCGATAGACGGTATACTCAAGGTAATCGGAGCCGACGTCTGAACCGAAGGAGAGATGATGATTAGCGCTGACGGTTATACTACCTGCGGATCCATGGTCTCCGGCTCCGAGCTAAATGTAGTCGGAGGAGGAACAGAAACAGAGGCAGTTGGAGCCGATACCTGTTGAGGTAGGCTGGACAGAATTTTTGCCAGTGCCTGTGACTTAAGCAACCTATTTACTACTCTCTCCACATCATGATCTGATAATCTAGAGGATCGAGAGGAGTGGGAAAAATGATGGCTATGTTCACTCTGTAACAAAGGTGACTGAGGTGCCGAGTGAATGGACTCAAAGGACGGAGACCTCAGTCTCTTATGGCTCTGAGACAGCTCCAAAATAGCAGATGGAGCCGACGGAGGATTTGTCTTGGTTGGTCAAGTAAAGGAGTCAGCTCCGAAGGTGGAGTCGACGGCTTGACAGACTTGGGAGATTTCGCTGGCTGAGTACTTTTAGCTGGAGAATCCTGAGGTTTCAATAATCCCTGAAGGATTAATTTGTTTTTGCGCTCCTGCAGGACCCTTGGACTAAAAGCATGACATATAGAACAGGAGTCCTGCAGGTGAACAGCGCTAAAACAATATACACAACTAGTGTGCCCATCTGTCAGAGACATTTTCTGACAGCATGAGTCACACTTTTTGAAGCCAGATACCTTGGTATCTTTAGACATTATAGAAACAACAACCACAACAACAATAATAAAAAAGCTATACTACAAAAAAAAAAAAAACAAGAAACAAATAGACTTTTTTTTTTACAGTTAAGGAACAGAAAGGAAAGCCTCTAATTTAAATGGCTATCCTAAGGGGGGGGCTCTCTAATTTAAACGAGTTCAAGGGAAACAGAAGGCCTGCGAGTTATGGAGCGATGGCCAACAAAGCTAAAATACACAAAAAAGCAATAAGGGATAAAGGAATATTATCTAGACAAAAAAATGACAAATACTAGACAAAATTTCAAGACTAAACAACAATATATTAATAGAAAAAACTATACTAAGCCTGAGCCAGTAAGGAAGCAACCTCGCAGCTGAAGCAGCAAACGAGATCTGGGTAGCTGATGCTGGGCATGCTGGGATAAGGGGTAGTCTCGAGCCAGTAAACAGCTCTCGAGCTAAAGAAGATGGCTGAGTCAGAGCCGAGGATTGGCTCCGAACCCAAATAGCAAGAACGAAGGCGAGATGGACAACTTAACATCATCTGTTCCTCTGCTGACATGATCCCAGGGGTAGACTTAGAGAGCTCCTTAATCAATTCTCTCCGTAGTCTAGTAAAGTGTGTCAAACAATTAAGTGACCATAAGGCAAAGGATGCTGAAGCATAAACACCCTTTCCAAACCTTTTTAATGCCCTGGACTCTCTATTAGGAGTATAGACAGCAGAGCTCTGTTCAGCCAACTCTTTTTTTGTGGCTGCACAACAACCATGGCAATTACAGGGATTCTCTTACTTCAATAAAGCCTGTCTTTGGGTGGAGCTAGGATCTTGTCCAGGTGATGAGGGATTGATTCAATGGTATCTGGCTCCTTCCAAGCCTGGCAGGAGACAAGATCTATAAGGTCATCTGTCAGGGTTAACCCAAGATGTTGATGGGCCAGACCTGAAGTCTTCTAGGAACACGGATTCCTCCTGGGAAGGGGGTTTAGAGGACCAACCACCTTTCTGGAGCCTTTTGGTGGTGATCTGGTGGACCATTCCCCTTCATCAAAATCAGTGTCTTCAGTTAGATATTCCTGGGGGGAATCTAAGTGCCAACTCTTACAGGATCTATTCCAGGGAACTTCTTCAGAGGGATAATCTGGAGAGGTGTCAGAAGAAATGAGAAGTTCCTGAACTGGAACTGCCAGGAAGCTCATATGGGCTGGTTATCCCTCTGGAATAATCAGATGAGGCTCTGAAGCTGGATATGAAGGGGAATAGGGTTAGGATCCAAAGAAGTAAAAGTCAAATGAGTTCTGGGGTGGGAGAACACCCTTCCCATCACCTCAAAGGTGGAGGTACTGTGAGAAGCCATTCGCAACTGCACCAGAGCCATAACTCCCAGTACTGTCGAGCTCTGACCCTACCCGGATCTCTGCTCCGAGGGAGGAGTCAGACCTAAATTGTCCAGTGCCAAGGCTCCGAGAGAAGTGATGCCTCCCAAGACTCTCAGAGTTGAAGGCATCCTTCTGGATCCAAGACTTGTCCTGCTCAAGGGGGATCAGCTCCGAACAGGTCAGGGACACAGTCAGTGTTGAAAAAAAACGCTATCTTCAGATCCGATGCTTTAGCTTTTGTTTGGGGCTATCACATGCAATGGCTCTAAAACTTCTGGTTGGAATGGAGAAGGAGAAGGAGAAATGATGGGATGGGAAACAGGTTGAAGGCTCATAGATCCAATGAGAGATGGATCCGGTAGGACCCCCATCTAGATCTGAGCTCTGAGAAATGTCCTCATCCTCCTATCCACATCTGCTTTGGAGAGACTTTGGCAAGACCCAATAGAAGGTGACATGGAAGGTGGACAAGATAACTTCCTGGGAGTTTCCTGTAAAAAAGTGATCTGAGTCATGCTGAAATTGGCTCTGGGGAAAAGTGAGGGTTCTGGGGCTGAGGGGACTTGGAGACTTTTTACATCGGATCCGAAGATGTAAGATCTGGGTGCTTAGGAAGTTTAGCAGGTGGCTCCAAAGCCGGAGCAGATTTAGGAAACTGGGCAGGTGAGCATTTCCTCTGTTAACTGAGCTCTGAAAAGGATTTTGATGGGGAGTTTGAGGCACTGAAACAGAAGCAGAAGAAGAAGGAGCTGAAGCTCAAAGCAGGCCCTTTAAAACCAACTTGTTGCACCTATCGCTGACAGCCCTGGAATTGAACCCTGCACAGATTTGATGGGGAGAATCCAGATGACTTTGGCCTAAACAATAAATGCACTCCCCATGGGCGTCAGAGTTGGGTATCATATGCCCAGAGGAAGTGCACTTCTTAAATCCTATTGGCTTTGTATTAGCCATGTTAAGGAGGCAGTCAAGAGAAATAAATTTTTTTGAAAAATAGAAAAGAAATTGCCAACAATAGTAATTAACTACCCCTAAAAGGCAGGTATAACAGAGACTAGTAAAGGGATTACTAACAAAGGTAAAGAAGAGATACCCAAAAATGGGTTGAAAGAATAGCAAAAATCACCAAACACAAGTAAAGGGAGGAACAGGCTATAAGAAAAAGAGTAAAAAGGGAAATAAATTCTGTTTTTACTCATAAAAAACAGTATAACACAACCCAAAGCTCGAAAAAGAATGATCCACATCTGAACCCTTAAAGCAGCAAATGAGATATGAGGTAATAAAGCATTAAGGGGCATTATGGCTAAGGGGAGGAGCTAGACGGATGGATCCAAAAGTCTGGAAGAAAAAAAGCTGAGTCAGATCCAAAGTCGGATCCAAGACCCATTCACTGAGGAATGAATGAAAATGACATTGGATCAATCAGTTATACAACAAAAAGAAAAAAAATCTAGGTCAGGAGTAGGAGGAACAAAGTCCAGCATACTAAAAGCCTCCTGACCAATCTGAACAGGCAGCTAGGAGTGTCAATTAATACTTCAAAGGCTAAATTTGAAGAAAAAAATAGCTTCTCAGACAAAAGACAACCACAAAGCTTTCTACAGTTATGTTCATAACCTCAAGAGAAATATGTAACAATGTGCAGAACTTAATGTAAATGGCATTACCCACACTGAACCTCAGGCCATTGCCAACCTTTTGGCTGACAGGTTCAGCTCAAATTTCTCCTCTTACTTTCCTCTCAGAAGTCCAAAGGAAATACCACATACCACAATCCCTCCAACCATTACTAGGGAACAGGCCATCAATGCACTTTTACAAAGCCAAACATACTGTATCAATGGACTCCAATAACATTGGGATGCTTACTAAATAGTATGAAAAATTACCTCTCTGGTCAACTTGAATCACTTTTCAAATGAAGTCTACACTCTGGCTTTTTGGCTAAGGAATGAAAGATGGCTACTGTCATTCCCGTGCAAAAAGGCGGTCCAACCACTAATCTGGATAACTACAGGCCCATAAGTATGACCAGCCTTGTATGTAAGGCCATGGAAAAATCAAAAGGACATAATAAAAGAGGACATAGGTAATGTGCAAACACTGGACCCATCACAGTTCAGCTTAGATAAAGGAAGATTCTACCTATTACATTTGATGGACTTCTATGAGAGGGCCTCCAAAGTAATGGATGAGGGCAAAACTGTGTACACAACTTACCTTGACTTGTCCAAGATTTTTGATACAATACTCCACTCAGGCATTATAGACAATCTCACTAAATTTGGTATAAATCCTTTCATCACTCACTGGATAGCCAACCGGCTCACTGATAGTACCCAGGAGGTCAAAATAGATGAGGCCACCTCCATTAAGAGGCCATCCACTAATAAAGTCCCCTAGGGCTTGGTACGAGGCTGATCCTTTTTGGCATCTATTTCTGTGAAGTGGGAGCAAATGCCGAAGTTTATGGCTGAGTCTGCAAATGATTGCAAGCAGGGACTTATCATCAACTCCCCTGCAGACACTAGCATTTTTCAAGAAGGACTATCTCTAACTAACAAATGGTCTCAAAGCCATGGTCTTAAACTAAATGCTAAGAAATGCATAATTGTACCTTTTGGGAAGTCAGCCACCCCGGCTGATTATCATGTTGATAATACTCTCCTAAGAGTCAACCCAGTGGTCAGGAATATGGATATGCACATAAACAATAGCTTTACCTTCGACCACCATGTGGCCACATTGGTGAGGAAATTCTTTTATGTTGCACAATTTATAAGTAAGGGTTGACAGCTAGGTCCAAAGTGATCATTAGTTCACTGTACTCTGCCCTTATCAGATCAGTCATGAAGTATAATGCTTCCTTCAGTATGTATTTGACCAGGCACATGCAGCAACTACAGCAGCCTCAGAGGCTTCTTACAAAAGATTACAAGGTGTAAAAACTTGCCTTATGCAGATCACCTTAAAGCCCTTTCCCTTTGCACACTATAGAGTGATGAGGAGTGATCTATGCTTGGTTTACAATTATAAATTTTTTGCATACTCATAAGTCAAACAATACCAGAAATACAAGGTCTAGAGACCTGAATTTTGTCTGTGACTTAAACAAAACATGCTGGAGAGACAGAAATGTATCACAGAGACTGCCCCTCCTATGGAAAAGGCTTCCCATCCATGTGAAGCTGAGTTTGTCTATTACCCTATTTAAGTGCAACCTTGACCAGTGGATGGGGAACAGGAAATTTAAACCGGGCCTGGCACCCATGTCCCCTGTGGACAGATGTAGTTTATGGTCTATATCACTTTATCAAAGCGCTTCTCACTGAACCCCTATTCATCAAACAACTATTTATCAAAGCTGCAAATCGACGAATGGAGTTTTCAGAGAAAGGTTTTCTAGGGAACAGCAACGATTGACCACCATCTGGAATTTGCCATTTTCCCCACTGTACTGCAATCTTGGAGTTGGTATATTTAGTTGGTAGGTGTTAAGTTTTATTATTTTGTTCTTGGTAACTAGGGTGGCCTACTGTTGGTTTTTCCTAGGAAAACTTTCGCTGAAAAATCTATTCATTGATTTGCAGCTTCAATAAATAATTGTTCAATGAATAGGGGTTAGATGGTAAGCGATTCGATAAACTGATATAGACCCATAGCTTATGAATATCTGGCCCTCGATGTGCTATATGGATATAGGGCGTCATTATTCTTTTGGTAAAAGTTGGCTAGGTTTAGGAATGTCCCCCAGGTCATTAGCCTAGTAATAATCTATGAATCTACAAATGTATAATGCAGCAAAGATATATGTATATATAATTTTGATAAAAACACATCACTAGCAACTGAAAATGAAATAACTGTGTTACTGTAATTAGCTCTGCAGATTTTCAAATGAAATGAAGATTTTTAAAAATAAATCATGGGAAACACCATAACAGTGATGCAATAGCTAAGCTCTATCCAGCAGTGGAAAAGAACTGATGGAGATGGTGTATTTATAAAAAATGCATTCTTATGATATAATCAATGGCAGCAGATTCCTGACAATGGAAAGCAGCAATCTCCAATTAACAGCTTTCAAAAATTTGCCATAAAGCTTATTCGTATCTGGTGAACAGAGGACAGCTCTGCAATTATCTGCCCTTAAGATCCAAAGTTTAAACAATAATTAGAAATCTTAATAACTCCTTTCTTATCCAGGCTTATGACGGTCATATGCTGTTAAAGTTTAACCACCAGCAAAGGAAGAGTATGGACATGATGGGCAAGAGAAGAAGTATGATGAAATAAACGTGTTAGTTCTTCTCTCTCTCTATTGGATATTTGCCTTCTGCACTGAAGGTTACAGGAGGAAAATAATCTGAATGTAAATGAATACTGTGTTTTCTGTGGGCACTCTCTCTCCATAACAGCATGGCATTTATGTATAATCTGAATGGTAAATGAATACTGTATTTTCTGAGGGTATTCTCTGTCCATTATAGCATGACATTTATGTATAATCTGAATGGTAAATGAATACTGTGTTTTCTGTGGGCACTCTCTGTCCATAAATGGAGAACATTCATGTACAACCTGAATGGTAAATGAATACTGTTTTCTGTGGGTATTCTCTGTCCATAAATGGATGACATTTATGTATAATCTGAGTGGTAAATGAATACTGTGTTTTCTGTGGGTACTGTCTGTCCATAACAGGATGACATTTATGTATAATCTGAATGCTAAATGAATACGGTGTTTTCTGTGGGTACTTTCTGTCCATACCAGCATGACATTTATGTATAATCTGAATGGCGAAATGAAAACTGTGTTTTCTGTGGGTGCTATCTGTCCATAACAGGATAACATTTATGTATAATCTGAATGGTGAAATTAATACTGTGTTTTCTGTGGGTGCTATCTGTCCATAACAGGATAACATTTATGTATAATCTGAATGGTGAAATTAATGCTGTGTTTTCTGTGGGTAACCTGTCTCCATAACAGGATGACATTTATGTATAATCTGAATGGGAAACGAATACTGTGTTTTCTGTAGGTACTCTCTGTGCATAACAGCATGACATTTATGTATAATCTGAATGGCGAAATGTAACTATGTTTTCTGTGGGTACTCTCTGTCCATACAAGGATGACATTTATGTATAATCTGAATGGTAAATAAATACTGTGTTTTGTGTGGGTGCTCTCTGTCCATAACAGGATGACATTTATGTATAATCTGAACAGTAAATGAATACTGTGTTTTGTGTGGGTACTCTCTGTCCATAACAGGATGACATTTATGTATAATCTGAATGGCAAAATGAATACTGTGTTTTGTGTGGGTACTCTCTGTCCATAACAGGATGACATTTATGTATAATCTGAATGGTAAATGAATACTGTTTTCTGTGGGGACTCTCTGTCCATAACAGGATGACATTTATGTATAATCTGAATGGTAAATGAATACTGTTTTCTGTGGGGACTCTCTATCCATAACAGGATGACATTTATGTATAATCTGAATGGTAAATGAATACTGTGTTTTCTCTGGGTACTCTCTGTCCATAACAGGATGACATTTATGTATAATCTGAATGCTAAATGAATACTGTGTTTTCTGTGGGTACTCTCTGTCCAAAACTGGATGTCATTTATGTACAATCTTAATGGTAAATGAAAACTGTGTTTTCTGTGGGTACTCTCTGTCCATAACTGGATGACATTTATGTATAATCTGAATGGTAAATGAATACTGTTTTTTCTGTGGCTAATCTCTGTCCATAACAGGAAAACATTTATGTTTAATCTGAATGGCAAAATGACTACTGTGTTTTATGTGGGTACTCTCTGTCCATAACAGGATGACATTTATGTATAATCTGATTAGTAAATGAATACTGTGTTTAAGTGGATACTCTCTGTCCATAACAGGGAAACATTTATATATAATCTGAATGGTAAATGAATACTGTGTTTTCTGTGGGTACTCTCTGTCACTAACAGGATGATATTTATGTATAATTTGAATGGTAAATGAATATTGTGTTTTCTGTGGGTACTCTCTGTCCATAACAGGATGACATTTATGTATAATCTGAATGGTAAATAAATACTGTGTTTTGCATGGGTACTCTCTGTCCATAACAGGATGACATTTATGTATAATCTGAACAGTAAATGAATATTGTGTTTTATGTGGGCACTATCTCTCTATAACAGGATGACATTTATGTATAACCTGAATGGCAAAATGAATACTGTGTTTTGTGTGGGTACTCTCTGTCCATAACAGGATGGCATTTATGTATAACCTGAATGGCGAAATGAATAATGTGTTTTCTGAGGGTACTCTCTGTCCACAACAGGATAAAGTTTATGTATAATCTGAATGGTAAATGAATACTGTGTTTTCTGTGGGTACTCTCTGTCCATAACAGGATGACATTTATGTATAATCTGAGTGGTAAATGAATACTGTATTTTCTGTGGGTACTCTCTGTCCATAACAGGATGACATTTATGTATAATGTGAATGCTAAATAAGAAGTTATGTCTTACCATAACGATCCATGTGAATTGTTCATCTCGCCTTTGTTCTTACACATGGGTTCGGAGCCGATCCTCGGCTCCGAGTCGGCCGCATCACTTGCTCGCATCTTCGAGAAAGCTCGAGGCACAGTAATATCCCATGATCCTCCGGTGCTAACCCTCAGATCTAGTTTGCTATACCAGAAGAATCTCTCTTAGAAATGTGTCTAAAACACTTATGAACAAATACTACAATTGTCTGAAACCCTACTGCCAGGTAGAGGATAAAAGATGCCATTACTGATGTTAATAACATGTCAACCATACCTAGAAAAGGCTGAAAAGGAATCTAATCGAAAACCGTTCTCCCAGACCGTAGGACGGGGGATGGAGGGGGGGAATGTAAGAACAAAGGCGAGATGAACAATTCACATGGATCGTTATGGTAAGACATAACTTCTTAATGTGAAATTGTTTAATCTCGCCGTTTGTTCTTACACACGGGTAGCGTCCCTAGCTCCTTTTTCCCGGGTGGCTCAAGGGAGAACATTCCTGAGTACAGTGGAACCAAACGTCGCCCTGTCCCTGGAGCTCTTATCTAGCTTGTAGTGGGCGATAAAAGTATGTGGTTTTGCCCAAGTTGCCGCTGCACAAATGGTATCTAAAGGCAAACGAGCGGTATGGGCTGAAGAGGTAGCAATCGCCCTTGTAGAATGAGCTCTGGGTTTGAAAGGGAGTTGTTGTTTGGATTCAGCATATACCAAATTTATGCAATCTGAGAGCCATTTGGATAAAGTAACCTTCGTTACTGCCTGTCCTTTTCTTTGGTCAGCATATGTGACAAATAGTTGATCTGACTTTCTGTACTCTTTTGTCCTATGTAAGTAAAATCTTAGTTGTCTGTGAACGTCCAATTTGTGCAATGTGTATTCCAGCTTATTGGAATGATTTTTAAAGAAGGTAGGCAGTTCAATAGATTGATTGATATTCTGAACCGAACAAACCTTCGGAAGAAAGGATGGATTGGTGCGCAAGGTTACTCTATCCGGATGAAAAATCATGTACAGGGGTCAGATAGATACAGCCTGTAACTCTGAAACTCTTCTGGCTGAAGTGATGGCAACCAGGAAAGTGTTTTCCACAAAAGCAATTTTAACGGAGTTGTGGTTGCTGGTTCAAAAGGGGGCAACATGAGTTGTGGCAGCATGAGATTAAGATTCCAAGGTACTATTGGATTACGAAAAGGGGGACGGAGATGAAAAGTACCTTTCATGAAGGCTTTACAAAGCCTGTGGGACATAAGAGAACCATCCTTACGGCCAATATGAAAATTGGATATAGCGGCCAGTTGAACCCTTATAGTGGATGTTGATGCTCATTCTTGAAAAAGTGAGGAAAGGAAATCTAGTATCTTGTGTACTGGGGCCCCGAATGGATCTATACCTTGTTTGGAGGCCCAGTGCGCAAAACGGTTCCATTTGCTGATGTACAATTTTCTTGTAGATGGTTTGCGAGAAGATACAATAATTTGTTGTACTGCAGGAGATAGTAACTCCGACCTGGTTAAGATGGGAAGCGTAGCAGCCAAGCTGTCAGTTTGAGGGACTTGAGGAAGGTGTGAGGAACTCCCGACGAATGTGTCAACAGATCTGGCTCCGGGTCCAGAATCCATGGTTCCTCCACTTGATGGGATTGAAGGAAGGGAAACCAGATTTGTCGAGGCTAGAATGGGGCTATCAGTATTATGGTCCTGTCCAGATGTTTGGCTTTCTGCAAAAACCTGGGAATTAGTGGAACTGGAGGAAAAGCATAAAGGAGACCCGGGGGCCAATCGTATACCAGTGCGTCCCTGGGGACACCCCCTCGGGGGGGGTAACAGGGCAAAATAGCATCTGCATTTGGCATTCAAAGGGGATGCAAACAGGTCGTAGCAAGGCTGGCCCCATCTGCGGAAGATCTCTTCCGCCACTTGAGGTTTGAGGGACCACTCGTGAGGGAACAGGATGGCTCTGCTCAACCTGTCCGTGATTACGTTGGAAGTCCCCAGGATGTGCATTGCTATCAGAAAGCGTCCAGTGGACTTTGCCCATTGCCAAATTCTGAGGGCCTCTCTGCATAACGGGTAAGATCTGGTTCCCCCTTGCTTGTTTATGTACCAGACCACTGACATGTTGTCTGTCTGAACTGTCACTGTTCCCCGAGGTAAGGACTTGTGAAAGTGTTGCAACGCTAGAAACACTGCACTCATCTCTAGAACACTGATGTGCAGATTGTACTCCATGTTAGACCATTGACCTTGGACTGTTTGTCCCTGCAAGAATTCCCCCCACCCTATCAGGGAAGCGTCCGTGGTTAGAGTTGCTACTGGACTGGGTAATACAAAGGGTCGTCCTAGTGTTAGCTCTTGACTGTGTATCCACCACAAGAGATCCTTCTTGCAATAATTCGTAATCAAGATTTCGTGAGACAGTGGAAGTTGTAGATACGACCACTGGGCGAATAGCATCCATTGAAGGATCCTTATGTGCATCCTGCCTAAAGGAACTACAAGAAGGGATGCTGCCATCAAGCCTAGCACTCTTAATACTTGTCGTGCAGAGACTCTGTTGTTGTGAAGAAGGAGTGAAATTTGTTGCCTGAAGTCTGACACTCTTGATGGGGGGAGAGTAACTTGAGCCAGGGAAGTGTCTAGCTGTGCCCCTATAAATAAGATACGCTGTGACGGCGATAAGACAGATTTTCCAAAATTCACCGTCATGCCTAGTGAAGAGCAAAGACTGATGGTGTAGTCCCTGGCTTGTAGAAGACGACACTTGGTGGTGGTGGAAAGGAGCCAGTCGTCTAGATAAGGAAACACCCGGAATTCCTTTCGTCTCAAGCGAGACGCTACTACTGCCATGCATTTGGTGAACACCCTGGGGGCTGAGGTGAGACCAAAGGGCAGAGCGCGAAACTGGAAATGACTGGCTCCCAGCCGGAAGCGCAAGTGATCTCTGGACGTCCTGGCCATTTTGATATGGTAGTATGCATCTTTGAGATCTATAGAGCACATCCATTCGCCCTTTTGCAGAAAAGGGAGGACTGACTGAAGCGTGACCATCTGGAACTTTTCCTTTTTCACAAAGGTATTTAACTTGCTGAAGTCTAAAACTGGCCTCCAGTCCCCTGTTTTCTTTGGAACTAAAAAGAACCTTGAGTAAGTTCCGGATCCTATTTGGTCCGCTGGGACTGGTTGGATGATTCTGTTTTCGAGCAACCTTCTTATCTCTATGGTTGCTTGGTCTCTGAACTGGGTGGAACATCTGGGAGTTTTGGAGTTTGGTGGTATTTTATGAAGAGAATGTTGTAGCCTCTGGTAACTATGCTTTTACCCAGTAATCTGATGTAAGATTTAGCCAGGCCTCTGGGTATAAAAGCGATCCTGACTGCCTTCAGAGTAGGACAACCCGGGCCTGCACTCAGGAGTGGTGGAAGGGTTTTCAGAGAACGTCTCTCTGTCACCCTGATTTTGCGGACCCCTCTGCCGGCTGGGCGTCTTCCATTCTTTCCTCTCCTCTGCCTCTGGAGGCGTCACTTTGGGTGTGTTGAAAAGATCCCTGAGTCTTCGGAACCACATCTTTCCTCCTCGTTGCCCTTTAGGATAGGGTCTAGATGGAGCGGAAAAGCGGACCCCACGGCAGACAGGGTCTTCCCTTCTTGTTCACACCTTGTGAGAGTCTCCTTTACTTTGGGCCCAAACAGGAGGCACCATCAAAGGGGCATTGGCAAAGGAAGACTTAAAGGCTTCCGTAAAGGAGCATAAGCACAACCAGGATTGTCTTCTCAGGGCAATCGCTGAAGCTGCCGCTCTACTCGATCCTTCGGCTGCGTATGAAATCAGCCTCATGGACGAGTTGACTATGCAATTTAGGGTGTTAAGTTGCGCTGTCACTTTCTCGGCGAAAGCAGCATCTGTGTGTCCCTGAAGAGTATCTCCTAATTCCTTAATGAGATCTCTTTGTAAACGCGTGAAATGCATAAGTTAGTTGAGCGATCGGATGGAAAAAGTCGCCGAACTAAATATGCGCTTCCCATATCTGTCCATTGTCCTAGAATCCTTATTAGGAGGATGGACAGAGGAAGATGATTCAGACATCTCTGTCTTAGTGGCCGCCGCCACCACCATAGTGTCTACGGGAACTCCTTTTGTAAGATAGGCTTTATCTTGGGGAGCTGTCATGTATTTGTTGAGTTTACGAGGGACTGGTTCCACTGTATCAGGTGTGTCCCAAGCCCTCCGAGCTACTAGATCCATGAGATCATCAAAGGGAGGAGTCACCCAGGAGGTAGAAGGTTGAGTCCCAAATGCCTTCCGTAAAACCGATTCATCCGCAGAAGGGGTAAGGGTTTTCCAGTCCCCTCTTTGCTTCAGGATTTCCAAAATGTCTGCAAAAGAGACATCCTCAGAGGTGGACCGTGGGGACCCTTCTGTTTCATCTAAATCAGTATCAGATGTAAGAGATTCCTGTGGAGAATCTATGTGCCTCCTCTTGCACAGTCGTTTCCTCGGAACATCCTCAGTGGGAGCTTCTGGGGATGCATCTGATGAACCAGTCTCCCTGTGGGGACTTCTGAGGCATTGGGTCTCGACGCTTGGTAGGTACCGAAGGCACAGAAGCAGAACGCGGACCTTTTGGGGAAGGAGATAAAGATACCGATGAAGTATGTGTCTGATCCGACAAGACCTTCCTCATGATGTCAAAGGCACCGGTGCCCCGACCCGAAGATCCGACCCAATCCGAAGAAGGAGGTCATTTCTCCGGAATCAGAACCACGGGCTCCGACACCGAGGACGGATCCGAACTGATCTGAGCCGAGGCACCGAGAGGAAGAGTCGGAACCGAAATCTCGGTTCGACTATCCCCCCCAGAACCCAGGAAAGATGTTCGGCTCCGAGACTCTCCGGCTGGTTCCGAAGGAGTCGAAGTCAACGGAGCCGATAGCACTACTGGAGGTTTCGGCACCGAGGGCTCTACAATCATCGGTTCTTCGACTCCTAACACCGATGACTCGACGGGTCTCGGAGGAGGAAGTGTCGAGGGAACTGGAATAGCTTCGAGTTTCGAAACCAGCTGGGACGAAACCTCAATTAATTTTGACAAAGCCGAGTTCTCCATAAGCTTCTGTACCACTCGGTCCATATCGGAGTCGGAAAGTGGCCTCGAAGAACGGGTCGAAGGGATCGAAGCCGTCACCGAGCAAAGGATAGTAGACAGTGGTACCTCTGATACCGGCTCCAAGACCTGAGCCTCGTGCAGAGATAAGGTCTCGACACCCGGCACCAAAGTCATAGGAGCCGGTGTCCAAATTTGAAAAGAGGTGCTCAGAGCCGATGACTTGGGCTCCGACACTCTTGAAGACTTGACCCTTCAAAGACTTGAAACCTGTTCAGCATTGTCCAGGGCCTCTTGAAACTCAGGTTTGATCAAACCTCTGTCCACCAACTTCCTGCGTCTTTCCAGCATGACCCTCCCACTAAAGGAATGACAGATGGAACAGTCTTCCTGCAAGTGGAGAGGGCCAAGACAGTAGACAGGATGAATGGTTGTCAGTAATGGACATCTTCTGTCCACACTGACACCTTTTAAATCCACTTTTAGTCTTTTCTGACATTTTACTAGAAAAAAGACAGCACTATATTGAAAAATTTCTAACTACAATATAAGATATATATATATATATATATATATATATATATATATATATATAAATGTAAAAAAACACACCACAGCACACTAAGATATATATATATTTTTTTTTTGAAAGAAAAAATAAAATAGAAAAAGTTAACTTTCTTTTAAATACTGTAAATTCTATTACAGACAAAAAACGGCCTAAGGCCCTTACGAAGAAATTTAAGGTAACAAACTACCTAAACTAGTCACACAACTACTATATATATAAAGCTATCAAATGCTAAGATAAAGATTATAAGAAATATAAAAAAATATCCATATTTAACAAGAAAAAAATAGTAAAAATTGTACTGGCCCAAGCCTCTCGATGCGATCTGCTGCTAGCGGCAAACTAGATCTGAGGGTTAGCACCGGAGGATCATGGGATATTACTGTGCCTCGAGCTTTCTCGAAGATGCGAGCTAGTGATGCAGCCGACTCGGAGCCGAGGATCGGCTCTGAACCCGTGTGTAAGAACAAACGGCGAGATTGAACAATTTCACATTGAATACGGAGTTTTCTGTGGGTACTCTCTGTCACTAACAGGATGACATTCATGTATAATCTGAATGGTAAATGAATCCTGTGTTTTCTGTGGGCACTCTCTTTCCATAACATGATGACATTTATGTATAATCTGAATGGTAAATGAGTACTGTGTTTTCTGCGGGAACTCTCTGTCCATAACAGGATGACATTTATGTATAATCTGAATGGCAAAATTAATACTGTGTTTTCTGAGGGTACTCTCGGTCCATAACAGGATGACATTTATGTATAATCTGAATGGTAAATGAATACTGTGTTTGCTGTAGGCACTGTCTGTCCATAACAGGATGACATTTATGCATAATCTGAATGGTAAATGAATACTGTGTTTCCTGTGGCCACTCTCTGTCCATAACAGGATGACATT